>NW_022681442.1:18670000-18950000 GCF_009764315.1 Trachypithecus francoisi | reverse complement strand
TTAGTATGACTTCTAAAATTAGTCTACTTAAAATGAACATGCTTTTTTATTATAAATGTTTCATGCAATGACTATTTGTCTCCAGAGTAAATAAATATCCATTAATACCTTATTAGTCATCAGTTTCTTATTATTACTCTACCCTTTTTATTTTGTTTTGTCAAGCATAGATTGTAAATAATCTATTTTGTATATTTTGGATAGCTCTTACCCAATGTGTAAACCACAAAAATACGTAATCCACAATATTTTTATCAATTTTTAAAAATTTAGAGTCACAGAAATGTTTATTTTGCAAGAGCAAGTATGATGAAAATGATTCCAAATAATTTCTTTTATGAATGGCCAGTGTTTTTCTTGTCCTTTGTTCATGGCTGCCCTATATTGGTTGGTCAATGTGATGAATTCTAGGCAACCAAATAGGAATAATACAAACAACGTTTGCATTATATTAATAGTGAAAAAACTAAAGAAAACCACAAACCTTTCCAGATTTAATAGTTATGGACAGCCCTTCGCCCTGAGGTAATTGATAGATTGGCTTTCTGCCCTGATTGGAATAAAAGCCAGCTTTTGTGTGTTCTTTTTGTTTGGGAGCTCATCTTTAGAGGTGACTGTTCTTGGAAAGAGTGTGAATAATGAAAAGAGCCTTGAACATGAGGTCAGACGACCAGGCTTGGGTTCTAGCTCTTGTTTGTGTGACCTTGAGGAGATCACGTAACCTCTCTGAGCCTCAGTTTCTTCTTCAATAACATGGAAATAATATTGCCTATCTCCGAACATTCTTAAGAAAACATGGTACATGTAAAAATGTTTTATATACCAAAAAACACATGTACAAATATAAATGTTATTATTATTGTGTGGTCATTGATGATCTATAGGCATTTATCTTTATCTCCTAGAAGATAACTTTTATTATGATTGAAATTTATAAATACTAAAGGAATAGGAAACAAAATGTGTTACTTTGACAATCCTTGGGGAACATAGCACTGTGTCTGTGGAATATGACCATAATCACAGGGACCTTCCTTGACAAAACATCCATTGGTCAACCTCTTTCCACATGGGGCTGGTTCATGCTCAGGGGGTCTTCTCGATGTGACCGTGATCGCAAGGCTCCCTCTCAAAGCTGAAAGAAGATAGCAGATACCAAATGACTGTGTATTGATCGAGGTTATATGCTTGAATGGGATTTGATAGTTATTATTTTTGGTGTGTGCTAAAACATAACAGCCACATCAAACTATCAACATAACCAACATGGAAATGTCCACTTAAGAGTGTCCCATCAGCCTACCTCAGTCCCTTTGGACTTTTTAGTAAATTACTATGGTATTGACTATGAAGTGTTATAAAATTAGATGTTGACTTGTCATATAAAGCTTGGGAACTTCTTGCAGAATACAAGACCAAGTCTGGGAGAATGGATAAGAATGGGCTTTGTGGAAGTAAAGACAGATGTGGCTCAGCCTGTGCATAGACGGGAGTCATCATTGCTAATTTACTTTTGTGGATGAATTTGAAAGTGGAGTGGGAAATGAGAAGGCAGGGACAAAGCATTTTTCCGGCTCTTTCTACTTACTGAAGTAATGGGACGGAATACATTGGGGGGGGCAACATATTGTTTCTGTATTTCCTGCTTCCCTACTGGTCCTCAGCCGAGTCTGGCTTGTCAATCTATAGCTCTGTATTTTGATTGTGATGTAAATTTAGGATACTTACCATTTGTTAAAGTGTCAGAACAGCATCTTTGGAAAGGAAAAACTTTCAGCACTTATTGATGTCTTCTTCTTAAAGATTATGGAATGCAAGGAGGAAGAGAGGTGGAAGAGCTAGTATAACTTTTGAAACAACACAAAAGAGGGAAATGGATTCCAAGTATTGATCTGAGAGCCAGTTCTAGGCCACAACAGTTTTCACCAGTGCCCTGCAAAATGAGAAGATAAGTAGAACATAGTGAGTTTCTCATAAAGCATATTTTATTAATTCACAAGGCTACACTTATTTGGAAGATGATGTTTTTCCTATTTTGGGGTATAAAGCAAAGTTGTAATATGATTGAAATAGTAGGTAGAAGTTATTTTTTTTTTCCTTTACTTAGAAGAATAACAAAATTGGCATCCCTATTTTAGGCCTTCAATTTTTTTTTCAAATTTTTACTTGACCACAAAATTGGAAACTATGGCCTGATACACTGAATTAGAGAGAGAGAAAAACCGCATCATCTGTCCATGTCATTAATCAGCTGTGTGACTTTGAGAAATCATTTAACCTCTCTGCAAGTGTTCTTATATTTGCAAAATAGAAACTGTCAACCAGATTCTATGTATCCCTTAAGGTTGTTATGAAGTAAAATAAGGTCATATGTATTTAGGGGCTTAGAAACTAAAGAGAGCTCTGTTAAAGTCATCATTTTTAAAAACCACGATCAGCAGAAGTGGTTAACTTTCAGAATCATTGGCAAAGATTTCAACAAAAATCTGTAAACTTTTTTATTCATTAACTTGATGAGTATAATTGGCAAATACTATAAAAGAAAGTTATGTAGAAAATAGAACGGAGTAGAGTAGAATAGAATGCACGTTATAGGGTCTTCCTAACAAATAATGAAATCCATTGTCTAAAATTCTTGAATCATTTTTGATATCTTATTTTGTCATATAGGCAGTCATTTTCTCTTCTGGAACTCAGCAGAGGGTCACATGTTCACAATGTGCTGAGTCTGAGAAAAGGCACATGATTATTCCTAAGTGCTGTTCACACCCTGATATGCACAGAGTTTACTACCAATCAAGTTTGTTTCATGGATCCTTTCTTATTTGAGAAAATTGATGAAGCAACAAGTTAATTGACAGAACACTACACTGGTTGCCTGAACCATTGGCTTGATCCAGTGGGGCATTGCTTTTAAGTTCTTGTCCTAGAATCTGTGAATAAAAAGCAGCTCTTTCTTTCTTTTTTTTTTTTTTTTTTGTTACTATTAATAGTCAGATATGACTTTTAGCTGTGGAGATATCCATTTGGTTTGAGGTCAGGGACTTAATACTCAAAATTCTGGGTCATCTGCCCTTTGTTCTGAAATTATGATTCTTCTTTTCTCTGAAGTAAATATCCCAGAATTAACAATAGGCACAAAACTAATGGGAGCTGTATTATTAAGAAAGAAACAGGCTGAAAGAGAAATTGTATAAGGGCAGAAACGCAAGGCTCACTCTCTGCTTTTAATATGTAAACAGGTAACTTAAGACCCTCCCAACTGTCCCACCGGTACTGTAGATGGGCCCCTGTGCACCTGGCAGTGCCTCTCTGGAACTGTGAGAGTTTGTCTACACTCAGCAGCCTCACATCCTTCAATCACAATCTGTACCACTTGTGATGACCTTGCTCCCCCATCCCTGGGCACCAAGCCTTACAAGTTGTCACCCTTTCTCTCAGTAGTCACTGCAGGCCACCTGGCCCTGACTTCCCAGGTGGCCGCTGATCTCTTCACAGGGAGCTAACCTTCTGCCAGCCTTCCTACCGCGAAGAAGAGGGGCTCTAGCCTTCACCCAGGGCCTTGTGTGTCCTGATAACTGAATATATGTAGAAATAATACAATGTTTATTGAACATTTAATATGGGCCACACACTGGTTTCCATACTTTATATTCATTCTCTCTTTAATCCTCACCACAAACCTATGTAGTAATTATCCTTTCCTCACTTTAAAGATGAGAAAACAAGGTAGAGAGAGATTAACTAATTAGGTCCACACTTACAAACCTAGGATTCTCCTAATGCTATCCCTCCCCGCTACCCCCACCCCACAACAGGCCCCGGTGTGTGATGTTCCCCACCCTGTGTCCAAGTGTTCTCATTGTTCAATTCCCACCTATGAGTGAGAACATGTGGTGTTTGGTTTTGTGTCCTTACAATAGTTTGCTCAGAATGATGGTTTCCAGCTTCTTCCATTTCCCTACGAAGGACATGAACTCATCCTTTTTTATGGCTGCATAGTATTCCATGGTGTATCTGTGCCACACTTTCTTAATCCAATCTATCGTTGATGGACATATGGGTTGGTTCCAAGTCTTTGCTATTGTGAATAGTGCCGCAATAAACATATGTGTGCATGTGTCTTTATAGTAGCATGATTTATAATCCTTTGGGTATATACCCAGTAATGGGATGGCCGGGTCAAATGGTATTTCTAGTTCTAGATCCTTGAGGAATTGCCACACTGTCTTCCACAATGGTTGAACTAGTTTATAGTCCCACCAACAGTGTAAAAGTGTTCCTATTTCTCCACATCCTCTCCAGCACCTGTTGTTTCCTGACTTTTTAATGATCACCATTCTAACTGGTGTGAGATGGTATCTCATTGTGGTTTTGATTTGCATTTCTCTGATGGCCAGTGATGATGAGCATTTTTTCATGTCTCTCTTGGCTGCATAAATGTCTTCTTTTGAGAAGTGACTGTTCATATATCTTTTGCCTACTTTTTGATGGGGTTGTTTGATTTTTTTTTTTTGTAAATTTGTTTAAGTTCTTTGTAGATTCTGGGTATTAGCCCTTTGTCAGATGGGTAGATTGCAAAAATTTTCTCCCATTCTGTAGGTTGCCTGTTCACTGATGGTAGTTTCTTTTGCTCTGCAGAAGCTCTTTAGCTTAATTAGATCCCATTTGTCAATTTTGGCTTTTGTTGCCATTGCTTTTGGTGTTTTAGTCATGAAGTCCTTGCCCATGCCTATGTTCTGAATAGTATTGCCTAGGTTTTCTTCTAGGGTTTTTATAGTTTTAGGTCTAACATTTAAGTCTCTAATCCATCTTGAATTAATTTTTGTATAAGATGGAAGGAAGGGATCCAGTTTCAGCTTTCTACATATGTCTAGCCAGTTTTCCCAGCACCATTTATTAAATGTGGAATCCTTTCCCCATTTCTTGTTTTTGTCAGGTTTGTCAAAGATCAGATGGTTGTAGATAAGTGGCATTATTTCTGAGGGCTCTGTTCTGTTCCATTGATCTATATCTCTGTTTTGGTACCAGTACCATGCTGTTTTGGTTGCTGTAGCCTTGTAGTATAGTTCGAAGTCAGGTAGCGTGATGCCTCCTGCTTTGTTCTTTTTGCTTAGGATTGTCTTGGCAGTGCGGGCTCTTTTTTGGTTCCATATGAACTCTAAAGTAGTTTTTCCAGTTCTGTGAAGAAAGTAATTGGTAGCTTGATGGGGATGGCATTGGAGATGGAGTCTCGCTTGGTTGCCTAGGCTGGAGTGCCATGATGCAGTCTCGGCTCACTGCAATGTCTGCCTCCTGGATTCAAGTGATTCTCCTACCTCAGCCTCTTGAGTAGCTGGGATTACAGGCGTCCACCACCACACCCAGCTAATTTTTGTATTTTTAGTAGAGACAGGGTTTCACCGTGTTAAGTGATCCACCCACCTTGGCCTCCCAAAGTGCTGGGATTACAGGTGTGAGCCAACATGCCCAGCCGAGACCGACATTTCTTAAGTTAATAATGGACAAGACTATTTTGGATAGTGATAAATGACGCAAGGTATTCAAGAGTAACTGCACCAGCCTGCACAACATAGCAAGACCCCCCACCTCCAAAAAAAAAAGAATAACTGATAAAGGCTACCCCGGAAAGATCTCCCAGAGAAGAACCCTGTAAGCTGAGCCTTGAATATACCAAGATGCCATCAGTAACCTGGGACAGATGATTCCAAGAAAAGGGAAGAGCAAGCAGAAAGGCTCTGGAACGAGAATGTGCTCAGAATGTTCAGGCAACAGAAAGAAGACAAGTACAACTGGGGTGAAGTGAGCCAGGGGGCATGGAGCATGATTAGGGCAGAGTCAAGTGGGGCAGATTGTGTGGGGCCATGGGACATGGAAGGGGTCTGGATTTTATTCTGAGTAGGGTGTGACAGTCATGGAGGACTTTCATCAGGCAAGCAACCTGATCTGAACTGTGGAGAACAGGGATTGGAGGGGTGGCAGAGCAGAGTTGGAAATGAGGAGACATGTTAGGAAGTTTATTATAGTAATCCAAGATTTGGTCCTTTTACCAACTGAACTTGCCGACAGAGGAATTTGGTCATGAAGATGCAGGAGAAATTACAAGCTGGCTTAAAAGGCATTCAGGAACAAAGAGCTTGAAATTTATCATTAGTTCTTTAACAATTGGCATGTGTTTCCAAATATTCTTTTGTAAGGCTGTCACCAAAGCAAATGCGGACTTATTAATCTTTGCACCTTGTAGGAACAAATGGACAGTGGCCAGTCCCATCAGGCTGGCAGTAATGGATATTTGTGATTATAAATCTGGGCTGAAAACCAAGTTTATGATAATATTTTACATGAAGAATTATGATAATGATACTTATTTCCTAGAGTTCAAGAAGGCACAATAAAATAATTTATATGTTTGTAAATTATCTCACAAAACTGTGTTTTTTTTTCTGTCTAATCATTTTCAGGTAAGTTCTGAGTTTATACATACATTGTCATTTTGTTCAATTTTGCATCAATCTAAAGAGGAAATGGGTTAGTTTCTTGCTGCTCTAAGTGGGGTCCAGAACCAGCAACACTGACATCCTCTGGGAGCTTGTTAAAAATGCAGGGTCTTGGGCCCCACATCAGATCTACTGGATCAGAATTTGCATTTTAACAAGATCAGCTGTGATTTGTATGCACATTAAAGTTGAGTTAAATGCTTACTTTCCAGTGCTAGTATTTAGTCTGTGTTTATTCAAACTGGATAAATGTCATTTCATTGAATCTCGTGTGTGTGTGTGTACACATGCGTGTTTGCATGTGTGTGTGTGTATTTTGCATGTATATGTGTATGTATGCAAAAATGTGACCAGGTGTATGTGTATTTTGCATATATATGTGTGTGTATATATATGTGTATGTGTGTGTATATATGTATGTGTGTGTATATATATACATATATATGTGTGTGTGTCTGTGTGTGTGTATATATATATATGCAAAAATCCGGCCAGGTAGCTAACTATAGTTAATATGTACACTCCTGGCCAGGCATGGTGGCTCACACCTGTAATCCAAAGCAATTTGAGAAACTGAGCTGGGAAGACTGCTTGAAGTCAGGAATTTGAGACCAGCCTTGGCAACATAGTGAGACCCCCCCCCATAAAAAATTAATTAAACTTTACAAATGTATACTCCTTATGAAATAATTAATATGGCTATGTCTGTTAATTTAATTATTGGTGGCACTGGATATGAGGGATGGTCTTTTTAGGAGCTGTAATAATTATCTGTCTTACCTCAGGAACATGTGAGTAGGCATTACTTGGCAGCTAGGATAGCTAGTAAAGCATCCAGTAACCCAAAAGGGACTAATTATACACCTTTATTTTTGTCAAAACACATTTTATCTCTATATTTAACACTACTTACTTTCTTTTTTTTTTAAAAAAAAAAAGCATATTCATCACAATTTCCTATATATCTTGTTTCATTAGGGAAATGCAAAAATAGACTTTCTGAGTAAGAATAATACCAATGCCGCGTGTTTTCAAGTTCCTTGCATAAAAGAAAATACTTTCTACCCAAACCTTATTTGTTGTAGAATTGATAGAGTGGATTCTTTCTATTTCTGTTTGAGGGTTTCCTTGGGAGTTCTGTTTCTTTTCTATGAAGGTTATCTCTTTTTAAAAAATAAAAATATGGATTTCTCTTCAATTTCAGTATTTCCATGCCATGTTATTGTTACCTAATTTTAAACTGCAGGCTGGGAGCAGTGGCTTACACTTATAATTCCAGCACTTCAAGAGGCCAAGGCAGGCAGATCACTTGAACCCAGGAGTTCGACACCAGCTCAGACAACATGGTGAAACCCTATGTCCACAAAAAATACAAAAATTAACTGTTCATAATGTCATGTGCCTGTAGTCCCAGCTACTTGGGAGGCTGAGGTGGGAGGATGGCTTGAGCCCACAAGGTCGAGGCTTCAGTAAGCAAGCTGTGATTGCGCCATTGTGCTCCAGCCCAGGTAACAGGGTGAGACCTTGTCTCAAAACATAATAGTCCAGGTGTGGTGGCTCATGCCTGTAATCCCAGCACTTTGGAAGGCCAAGGAGTGTGGATCACTTGAGGTCAGGAGTTCGAGACCAGCCTGACCAACATGACGAAACCCTGTCTCTACTAAAAATACAAAAATTAGTTGGGGGTGGTGGTACATGCTCGTAATCCCAACTACTCGTGAGGCTGAGGCAGGAGAATCACTTGAACCCAGGAGGTGGAGGTTGCAGTGAGCCGAGATTGTGCCACTGCACTCTAGCCTGGGCAACAGAGGGAGACTTTGTCTCAATAATAATAATAATAATTTTAAGCTGCAGACATTCCCCATTATAGAAATATATTTCCACTGACCTGTTTTATATGATGTGTTCAGTTTATGTGTGCCCTTTATGCTTATTTGATCAAAATTTGAATTCATTTGACCTAATAGAGTTAGCCAGAGAAAGATATGGAGTATTTTTTCTTTTAGAAAACAAATAATTTTTAGATTATGGCATTTTAATGAGAATTAGATAATTCATGTATGCCACTTTTTTTTCTTTTACTTTACCTAGCTCTTTTTAAAGAATTTTTAAAGGAAAAATGATCAACAGCAGTATAAGCTTACTTTTTTTCTTTTTTCTCTTTTTTAATATGCTTACCCAGGCTTACACTTTTAAAAAATCAACTAAAGGGAGGCCGAGGCGGGTGGATCACGAGGTCAGGAGATCAAGACCATCCTGGCCAACACGGTGAAACCCCGTCTCTACCAAAAATACAAAAAGTTAGCCGGGCGAGGTGGTGGGCGCCTGTAGTCCCAGCTACTCGGGAGGCTGAGGCAGGAGAATGGCATGAACTCGGAGGCGGAGCTTGCAGTGAGCCGAGATCGCGCCGCCACTGCACTCCAGCCTGGGCGACAGAGCGAGACTACGTCTTAAAAAAAAAAAAAAAATCACCTAAAATGTGCTTGATGTTTAGAACTTTTTAAAGATGCTGAACAAATGCATTTAAATTTTGAGGTGCCTTTTTAATACATTTATTTGTTTCCAAGTCTTGACTGAACTACTGATCGAGTTTTCCTAAGTCGTCTCATTATATGGAGATTTTGCGGTATAAAAGCACGGTACTGCAACTTGATCGCCTTCTGTCTTTTGGTTCTTGACACCATCTTTCCACTCACCTTATTATTTTAATCAACTCAGTATAGAACTCATTCAGAAATTTGAGTGGAAATACCTGTTGAGGCAGTTTTTATCAAACTCAGAGCCAGTCACTTTTGTTTTTGTTTTTGTTTTTTCTCATTAAACTTTTTTAATGGGTCTCTAAATTCTGTGACAGATTTTTGGTCAAGTTTTTCCCATTAAAAAGTACAGATTTTTAAAACTAATAGCTTAAGACTGCCACACGCAAAAAAAAAAAAGAAAACCAAAGTGGTCCACGAAACATTCTCCTTTCCTTCTGAAGGTTTTACGATGCATTGTTATGATTCATTAACCAGTCTTTCACTACTAAACTTAAATGGCCAATTGAAACAAATAGTTCTGAGACCGTTCGTTCTTCCACCACTGATTAAGACCAGGGTGGCAGGTATTATTTATTGAATAATGAATACAGTTATACTCATTTAGCCTTCTGAGCTTTCTGGGCAGACTTGGTGACTTTGCCAGCTCCAGCAGCCTTCTTGTCCATTGCTTTGATGACACCCATAGCAACTCTCTGTCTCATATAACGAACAGCAAAGGGACCCAGAGGTGGATAGTCTGAGAAGCTCTCAACACACATGGGCTTGCCAGGAACCATATCAACAATGGCAGCATCACCAGACTTTAAGAATTTAGGGCCGTCTTCCAACTTTTTACCAGAACGACGATCAATCACTTTTTAAAAAATCATTTTAGAAGTTTCTTCACATCCACTGACATTTTCTTCTACCTCCTCCTCATAATTATATCTTTCTTTCTTCTCTTCTTCTCCTTCCCTCCCCTCCCGCCTTCTCTTTGAGAAATATTTTGAGTGTTCACTGTGCCAGGTAAAGTGTAACATCTCCTGTAGCAGATTATCAGAGCTTAGATTCCGCCCCCCACCCCACCTCCCATTTACTGATGAGTCATTTTTAATACTCCTGAGAAAATAGACCCAAAAAGTATTCACTGCATGTTCCTTTCCCTCAGAGCTGTTATCTGTTAAGGTAGAAGAATATATTTCTGATTCTTTCCTATTGGTGAAAGTGGTATAAGATTGTATGAAAAAAAGTAAATGTTATATTTCACTTATTCAACAAGGTTTCGTTGAGCCCTGCTGAGTGTCAGGTGCGGCAGAGATGCGGAGCTAGGGCCAGTAAGATAACACAGTCCTGGTCTGGGCTATCTGACTAGAGAATGTTATGTCCATAAACACTGATTCAGATTATTAGCTGAAGTAATTTTGTTTAAGTACAGGTTGGAATTTAGAAAGGCACTATGGTGTCCAAATTACTGCAAAAATAACAAATTAACACTTTATGTTATTCTCCCATATAGGGACAGAAGATAGGATTCCACAGTTAGGTTGATATTAACTATCTTTTATCCAACCATAACTATTTTAGAGAAAAAATTTTCTGTAGAAATATTAAACTTTTTGACAGAGAAAGTTCTCTCTCTAGAAAAAGTTTCTTTATTCATTATTTGGACAGTGGAAGGATATCTCTGCTTGAATAGGTATTTTTTTAATGCTGAGAAGCATTACTTGGCCAGGTCCTATGAATTTTTAAAAGTCTGTCCAGTTCAGTTGTAGAATCATCATTTCTAATGTGCAGTTATCATTTACCTTACAATTTCAAGCCTATTAAAGTCTGGTGTCTCAAAAAACTGTGATTCTCTACTGAAAAGAATCGAGGAGGTTATCATTTGGGCAAAGCTCTTAAAGAGTATTTTCAAGTTGTGCTTATATATACTTTGTGAGGTCCTCTGAGATATTGGTGAGCTCCATGGTGGTAAGAAAAGAATGTCATTTAAACCCTGTTTGGAGAACCTTCTCCTTAGGTGGTCCAAGGGAATTCATAGGGTTCATTTTTAATCTATTAAAAAGTATTATACTCATCTTTAAAGGTGACTTCCCCATAATGCCTATATCACTTTTCCAGTTGGTTTGTAAGATACACGTGGAGCCATTCTTACTCTGTTGCATCTCTGTGAGTTGAGAAAAAGAATGAAGACTACAGCAGATTGTGAAAATGACAATTTACTTTCAAATATTACAGTGAAGCTTATGACCTTGTTGCACTGTACTTATAGAACTTTCTTTGGGATTTTTTTTTTAATCAAGTTTATTTTCCCTTTGAGTCTGACTTCTAGTGCCAGAAGGTTTTTTCTTTTTTTCAGCAGTTTATGTATTTAACAGAATTTTTTTGAGATGGGTGCTACAGAATTTTCACAGCATGGGTTTGCATTGGACTAAGACTTTGTGTACGACTTATATCAAGTGGAAAACTTGATAGGCATGAGCTTTAAAAATGGCTTTTTTGTGTGTGCTCTATATTTGAAGCTTTCGTCTGTATTTCCTGTTGGGCTACAGTGTTTTCCAACATTGCCACAAGAGAACAAAGTAAACATTAAAAAATAATTTTTTATTGAAGAATATGTTTTTCCAGGTAAAGTCCTTATCAAAGAGACTGTCGTGGTGGGTCATGATTCACATATGGCACTGTGTTGCCCTTGTGTATCTTAAGATTTAAGTGTGAAGTTGTAGTTAAATAAATATCTATTTATTTAGAGAGAGGAAGAAACCATCCTAAAGCCAGAAAAGGAAAAACGCTTTTTGGAAACTGTTCCTTTTGGAGGATAAAGAAAGCACATTGTTGAGTAGTAGTCCTACCATTACCCTCCATGTTGCTAATTTCACTGTAATCAATCATCTAAGCTCCTGGTCTGCATTAAAAGGTTGATATTTGTGTTCATATAAAATACCTTCACAGTGGAGCTATTTTTTTTAAATTTCCATTTTTAAAGTTATTTGCAATATATGAAACTTAAATAGGGCTCAGTGGAACTTTAACATTTTGTTCAGCAAACAATTATTAGGCCATAAGAAATTAGGATTGGATTCGTTGGATGTGGATTGGACTTCTATTGATCTCTGGTATAGCGAGAAAAATACTGCCTTACATTATTATTATTATTATTATTAGCAAATTTTGCATTTGGAATTAAGGTGGAGGAGAAATTCAGGCCACCTGAAAGGGAAAATAGATTTCATATCATTTAGGAAGGAACAAATCCTGGCACAGTCCTTGGCTCTTAGAATATAAATTTCCTTTAATAAGCTGGAATATCTTGACAAAATGCTCATGGTGAAAATAAATAGCTGTAGATTCTAATAATAAATACAATTAGTGTTTTTAAGGAGGGTAGAGGAAGTAATTAAGTCTATTTCATTATGTCGGGGAAAGACTTGGGAAAGATGGGCCTTATGAAATACATAAGGAGAGGAGGAAGGAGAAGTAAGTAAACTGAGCAAAGCCAGGCTTTGGGGCAAGTACATGGCTTATGAGAATTCCCGGGGGGTGTCCTATGGCCTAGCTAACATTCATCTTTTAACATTTCATCATTCAATAATTTTTACTTGGAAGTGATAACATTTATTTTTAAAACATTTTCCATCAAACTTGTTGTTATTTCAGAGTAACCATCCCAATTAACCCATTCATTAATAGTCAGATATGTAATTATTTAATATATTATGGAGGTTTTTAATGCTTTAAATCATAAATGTTGGTAATTGTTAATGTATTATGTGCTAAAAATAACAATGGTACCACAGACGATAACATTGTATATTCTGCTCTAAAATTTTCAGACTACTTTTACATCTATTAACTCATCGTATCAATCAATAAATTACCTTATCTGAAATGGAAATTATTTGTTCAAACTGAGTACACTGATCCCCTGAATATTTCCCCAAATGCCATCTACTTTCACCAAACAGAATGTGTATTAAGTTTTATTTGGTTTCATGAAGAAATAAGTACTTTTTGTTTCCCTCTTTCTCATTGGCATATCTTTGAATTATCTATGTAACGTTCAATACTCCATGCAGACTGTTGATGATTAGGACCTGTTCGTTTGAAACCAACAAACCAACCAACCAACAAACAAAGTCTGTCTTAAGAAGGCTACACAAATTTAAAGGATGCACCAGTTTTTCTCACTAGTGTTAGCATAGGACTTTTACAGACATCCAAATTTTTCATGTAGGTGAGTCAAAGAGATTGACTGGAGTGACTTTGTTAATGTAATAAGAGACCTTAAAGAATAAAAGAAAAAAAAAACAACCACTGACTCTAAAAGGTAAGCATGAAGATGGACCAAGTATCTTATTGCCTCACTGATATTGCCTGCCAGCTGTGAATTTTCTTACTACAATGAATCCCCACATTTTTATTGCTGTGTGCAAGGTACAGTGTTTCATTTTTCTTCCTACTTGGGCTTCCTGTAGAATGCACACCCCATATAGTTCTTTAAATTCATACTGGTGTGAGAACAAGTACATCTTTCTCTTCTCTCTTTTGTTAACTGTAAGCCTTGTGGAGCAACAGTTCTTTCGTGCCCTCTGTAAGTTGCTGGCCTCTGCTCAAATTAAACACTGTAAGATTATCAGCAGGTTACAAAGGTGTAGTGTATCTCTCTCTTCTGCATTTTTGTATAAGGTTGTCTTGATCTGAAAAATGCTAACAAATTCAAACGAACTAATCGTCTCATATCCACCCCTTGTAAATTGGGACTTTGTGTCTTCTACATAAAAAGTAGGGAGAACACACGTACAATTTCTGCTCTCTTTTGAGGATTTAAAAAAAAGTTACGCATATAAAATGCACAGAAATTATTTTTTAATCCAAGTGCCAAGTCAGATCACCTCTCTTTCACCTGCAGTGAAGCAAAATGGAATGTGCCTGGAGCTTTGCTACGAGACAGACTCAGGTTCAAATCTTGGTCCTGCCACTTAATAACTGTAAGACCTTAGACAAGTTCCTTAGCCTTTCTGAGTCTTACTTTTCAAATGTATAAAAATCCTCGGAGATCTTCTATATGGAGGTTGTCATGAGAGATAAATGTGGTAAACGATAAAAAACATCCAACACAGTGGTGATCCATAAATGTTAGTTTCCATTTGTACTAATTTGCATAGTAACACTAGCTGCTGTAACAAATAAACCTCAGTCACCCCAGTGGCTTGATACAGTGATGTTAATTTCTCACTCTTGAAACTGTGTAATGCAAGCGTCCTAGTGAGCGGACAGCCCTTTCAGGTAGTTATTCAGAAATCTAGGCTTCAGCTGTCTTTTGGCTCTGCCCTGCCCCGGGGCTTTGGTGTCCTTTACGTTTAGCCAGCAGCTAGACAGAATGGAGAAGGCATACCCACTTTTCAAGCTCCACATTAATTCTACCTGTGTTCCACTGTCAAGAACAGTTGAATGGTGCTACATAGATGCAGGGGGACTGGGAACTACAGTTCCAACTGAATGACCACTTTCTAATCACAACTTTGTACTGAGAAAGAGGGAGAACAATATAGGTGGGTTGGGGCTGTTTATCTATCTCTGCATAGTATTTATTTATTGCCTACTTCACTGCCTCATACATCATCAATTAAGACCCTAGCTATTAACAGTACAATGGGCAGAAGTGAAGGGATAGATGACTTACAGACCAGGTCAGTAGTTGTAATCTTCTAGTTTTTGTGGCAAATGAGACTATTTCTGTCTTTTCTATATTAATAGATACAGTAAGGAGTCTGATATCATCTGCTTTCTTTTCTACTAGGCATTTATCTTTATTCACTTTTCAAATTTGTATTCCTTAGATCTGTAACAAAAAATAATTCTGCTCTTCGTGTTTTTATCTAAGTGGTGACAATAGTTGTAAGTTCGCAAATTTATGTTTATAATTTCTAAAGCAAATGCTAAAAGTACACTTACACTGCACACTGTCACAGCCCAGAGGAACTTAAGGAAACTTAACATAATGCAAGTCCTGGATGGAATCCTGGAACAGAAAAAGAACATTATGCAAAAACCAAGGAAATATGAATAAATTTATTGATTTTAGTTAATAGTAATCTATCAATATTGGTTTGTTAATTGTGACACATGTACCATAGTAATGTAGGTGATAATGGGGGAAACTGGATGTAGAGTAAATGGAAACTCTGTACCATGAGCATGATTTTTTTGTAAATCTAAAGCTATTCTGAAATTAAAAGTTGATTTCAACAAAAGGACATTGCAATCATGGTAGTCTTCATATTTATTGAGTACCCATCGTGTAATATCATCATTGTTGCAAACCTGGCTTCTCTTTTTTAATTTTTTATTACAATTGTAGAAAATTTGTCCCTTCCAGTAACTATAAGGCCTTATGTCTGTTTAAAAGCACCTTGCCCAGGTTTGGGCACTAGTAAATGCTCTAAGAATATTTGCTGCTTCTTTCTTTCCTCCCACTCTCTACCTCTCCCTAAGTGCTTCTAGTAATTACAAAAACAACAATATGAACTTTTACTTCACTACTGAAAGAATCAGGCTAATCAGTCATTTAATTTGATGACTCCAGGAAGTATTAGATGTATATGGGGACGTGGTCCCAGCGTTCATGTGGTCTATCCCCATCTTCAAGATGCGTAAGAATGAATAGACCATTTTACCAATTAGAAGAATGAGAGTTAATATTCTTTTCTTTTTCAATCTAGAAAAACAAGAGCGTATTATGATAATAATAGAAATGGTAACATAAGAATAAGGAGATTATAGATTTTTTTCCCTATTCTGAATTTTCTAAACTGTTACTATTTAATTTTACAATTAAAAAAGAATTTTCTCTATATTGAAATAAGTGCCTAAAATCTATTCTTGAAAAATTATTTCACATCTTAGTTTTCCAAATGTATATGCATACGCACACAACATACACAGAGACACAGGGTGTGAGTGGGGAGAGATTCCATATGTCAATATCATGAGGAAGCCAAAGGCTGGCGAAACATAATTTTTACTTAACGTTTGTTTCTCCTTATTTAACTGCCTGAATTATGTAGTAGTAGGATTTATGTCTAACGTTCAATATCTCTGGAAATTCTACAGTAACAGACTTTAAAAACTCTTTCTATGTATGCTTTTAACTTCCTTGGCCTATTCCTTTGGATTATTTTGGCTTCATAATGGTGATTTCCTGATTTCTCTAAACACAGTTGTACCCATTTCAGCAATATTTCTATGTGAAAGAAAGTGGAAATTAGAATCCAGATTCGTTGACCCTTGAGATCTTATATTGACCTTAGTAGGTATTAACTTTTTAGATCAATAAACAGCTGTTATTGACCTCTAAGAAAAGTCAATATCTGCTTGTTAATTTGCAGCTTGAAAATGTTATACATTTTGTTCTTCATTATTACCCTACTTATTTCAGCCTTTTAAAAAAATGTCTCTACTGTTTCCGCTAGAGATCATCATGTCTAGATCAACATTTTAGTTTTGGTGTTTAAGGAGATGATCATTGGACATGGTGGTCATTTATCAGTGCTCCATTTTAGTTTCTTATAAAATTGCGACTGTCTGAGATTCATACTGTACAGAAAAGTGAAATATACTTAATGGTACTTGATTTACTGTTGTTATTAATGTTTGAGAAACAATTTTAAGTAATCTGTATAGCTCATGGCAAGAATATTCTGACATGTATATATGAGAAATGAAAAGAAAGTTAAATTGGAAACATGTGGTCTGAAAAGAGATTAATAATGTTTTGCTTTTCTGTGTATAAATGGAAATAATCTGTGTAGATTGAGGTTTAGCACACACTTCTCATGTGGATAAACATTTAAAGCTTTTAGGTAAGGACTTCTTGTGTGGGTCTGAATCTTAGAAGCCTATGATTCTAAAGTTTTATTAAAACTTAAAAGTTTTAAGTATTGATGGAGAAGTCACTTTTCACATCATCATTGTTTTGTATATTAACATGGAAATGTCAAGTTTTGCATAACTTGAAATGTCTCAGAATTGCCTATTGCTGAAATTCAAATGTCAGAACAATACTTCTGCACATATATGACTCTGATATTTCAACTCTAAAATCCTCATAAATGATTCAGTATCAGTTTGGCCTTGTTATGATGTAACTTTTAAAAGAGGCAGAGTGATTTAAATCTGTTCCAGAAAATGGTGGTCTCATTCAGGGTAGACATCAAACATGAATCTCTCAACCCATTAATGCTCATTAATTTTTTTATTATGTTATTTTGGCAAAGAATTTAAGTTTTCATGAGAACTCTTAAGTATTTTGCACCATTGTAAAAATGAAGCTATTTCTTTGTGATCAACAGGATTGGCTTATATCTTATCCTAATTTGTGGTATTAATTGTTTTAGAGGGCTCAATACTTTTTGTAAAAGAAGATTTTTTTGTTTTTCAAGCAGTGAATGCCTTCTAGGACATAAATAGATATATAGAGACCAAAAGGCCTGTAGAAATAAACCTTCTACTATTAATTTACTCTTCCAAATTTTGCATGGTATCTATATATTTAAAATTAAAAGTTTTACAGCTGGAATGAACCTTGGAGATAAGAAACCTGACTTTGTCATTTTATGCAGAGAAGTGAGTCTTGATGTCTAGTCCCCTTTGTTACTAGCTTTAAATTTTTTATTTGAAAATCTCAACATTGTTAACCGTCACTGATATATTAACAGTTTGAATAAAATAACTTTACTAGTCCCATATTTTTATATTAAGTATTTTTTTTCTTAAGGAAGAAAAGCTCTCCACAGGGGAACTTTATTACTTGAAGAATCTTATTTTCATACATATTCTTAATAGCGTCTTTTACTTTCTCTTCTAGGATATAATGTTTTGATAATTAAAATTTGTCAACATTTCAATATGATAAAATTGATATGTTTAGTGGCCTGCTATTCCAGAAACTTTTACAAATGCCATTAGGGTCATAACTTGGAGTGTGTACTTTGGCATGTTTAATTTTTCCTCTGCTTGGAGATTAGTGGAAAATAAGCTCTGTAAATTAAATTTTATTGCAAAATTATCTTCCGATGTTCAGCAGTAAAGATAATATTGAGTGATAAGGCTGGAGTGGATTTTATATAAAGCAATTACAGCATGAAGACCACAATCTGAATGAAAAAATATTGCTCAGGATTTCCTATAATCTGTAGAAACGTCATTTTGGAATGTGTTTAAAATTGCCTCATTTTATGCAGGTGATTATAATACTTAAGGTATATCGCAGTTTGAAAGCACCATTACTGAATACTTTTAAGGACCGTTTATATATGGTGGGAGGAACAAATTATATATATATATATTCACACTTGGACAATTGTTACCTTTTCAAAATGTTTCTCCACTACTGGAGATTTTTCTGTAAAGCTTGCTTTCTCCAGTGAGCCCATCTCTCTCTTTAGATAACTGCATACAAAAGGTGGGATCAAAATGCCCACTGTGTATTTTACTCTCACCCTGGCATGTGTAAAGGAGGACTTCTGCTCCAGGGCTCCACCATGTAGATGAAGAAGCACCTGGTGTTTTAATAACTTTATTTACACCACAACTCTTGAATTTAGCCTTTACATAGCAATTAGAAACAGATAAGAACAAAGATACTGTTTTTCAATGAGGTAGAAAAGGCTTGGTTTGAAAGGGCTTCCTGCAAATATAATTGAAGAAGAAAATATGCATGCACATGTGTCTGTAGCCACCCACCCCTCAACTCCTGTTCATGTGTGTTTCCTGGACTTGCATTCTTCATTCCCCAAAAATCAAGGCACCTTTAGTGAATGTCTAGTTTGAGCAAGTCAGTGTCTCTAAGTACCAGAATGATGGAGACAGAGAAATCACAGTGTATGGCAGTGTCAGGACTGGGCTTCAACCCAAGGAAGTGAAATTACAGTAGAAATTATTAAAAGAATCTGTTTCCTAATGGGCAGAGGATCCTGTCATCCTTTAATTTTTTTTTTAAAAAAGTCATCCCCTTTAATAAATAATCATGTAAAAGGGAAAAATCCTCTGATTTGAGAAGAAGTTACTTTTTACTTCTTTACACGGAGCTGGGAAAAAACAGCTTACTGATTCAGTGTGCATAAATACTTATCATAGATTTACTGTGTAGCCATTACTTTAGGCAATTCATCCAGCTAAATAGCCTCTAATGCTATCATGAATGAAGACTATAGCAGTTTATCAAGATGAAAATAGCCCATTAAGAATTGATCTGAACCAGTTTAGAGAAGCAGAGCCTGAGACCTGGCCTGTGCAGCTTTGGCTAGTAAAAGTTCACTTGGTGCTGGGCATATACCAGCTCCACAGGCCCCAACTTTATTAGTGTGGATAAGCTGATTAGGTCTTGTCAATCAAAGGTGCCCATATCTCAATTGAGAGACACACACTCTCTCTCGATTTTTCTTTAAGCATTGAAGCAGGCAACAAAGAAAGAGATGTGTGGTATGCATCCCTACGGTTGTCACCATGCAGGGTGCAAGGGTCCTGTGATGATGTGGTGACTGTATTAAAGAGTACATCAATTTGTTTTAAAGTGTTTTGATTTTTTATGGTGGCATTAAGAGAGAGAACATTGTGGTTGCAGCTTTACTAGAAAGCAAAGAATTCTAGAAGAAGAAAAAAAAAAGTGTTTCTTTGAAGCCTACCAGGGCTTTGAATCTTGCTGTGCCAATGGGCGCTTAAGTGCTCCCGTAACTGGCAACCTCAGATCCACCATCAGCTTAGGAACTACCATCCTCTCCAAATTATTCATTTAAAGGAATAGAAAAAATTGTGTAAATTGACCTAAGCAATATTAATGATGATTGACCACAAGTTTTTCTTTCTTTAAGAGATTTCAGATTTTGGATGAACATATAACACATGTTGGTTATACTCATGTGCACTGATTCTGTTGTAAAGAACAGAGATACTTGTAAATTTTGCCCAAGTACAGATTGGCAACATTGCTCCATTTAATTGTTTTATACATAATAATGAATACTTTACTTTGTATATCTGGAAAATAAACCTGACTAATATAGGCTGTCAAAGTATAATTCTGTAGGGCTTCAGCTTGAGACCTCATCATCTCGTCAGTATTGAGAAAAAGGTAGAGCGATGGTGTAGGGGGAAAACCTGGCCTTTTGTTCTTTACATCTGAAGTTTGCTCACTGCAGGCCTCCTTCCCACTTCAAATGCAACAACAGAAAGGAGGCCGTCCTCTTCTTCCCTCACCCTACATGCACCCCCCAGTGCTGCCATCCTGCACAGCCATGTTTCCACAGTGGATTATCTCTTTATCAGCTATTCTTCCCTTCACTCCATCCATTTTCCATTAACCAATCAGGCAGCCCTCTTAGGAAAGACTGGTGCTTACTGCAATAAAATGTTAATTCTGTACGCACAGAGCCACACAGCCATTCTAGATGTTGCTTGTGACAGAAAAGCATTCATGTACCCCAGACGTGAAGAATACCTGTATTGGGTGTCTTATGAGAAAAAATTGGGGGAAATAAAGTTATGATGGGTAGTAGTTACTGAAATGGAAAAGGTATTCTATTCTTTACAGTGCTGACCAGCCAGAGTGGCCACACACGTGTATGGGGATGTACTCATGGGTACCTAAAAACATGCATCCTGCTTTTAGGGTATCTGAGATAGTAGAAGCCAGTTTGTCACTTGTAGTTCTCACTGACCCAGACGGGGTAATTGCACTGCTGACTCTGGTCCACTGAGTGTATGATCTTGAAAGGCCTTCTGACTCTAGAAAGATTAGGGTGAGCGATGCTTAGTAATGGGTGTACTTTAATATATAAAGATTTTCTACTCAGGATTCTCTGCTTTGAGATATTTTGTTACTGGATTATCTTAATAGTGATAGGTCTTTAGAGTTTATGGTTTTTTAAAATAAGAAAACATGTCATATGCAACTTTCCAGAAATACCTTTTTAAAAAAGTATTAATGCATTCACATGTGAAAGGAACTTGGCTAAGCTCCTTCTCGTGGTTTAGGTTTCTAGTTTAATGTTATGTCTTCAGAGAAGACTACCCTGACCACTCTTTCTAAAGCAGGCTTCCCCTAAATCTTACCAAGCCCCTTCCTCGTAACATTAATTGTAAGGAGTAATCCATTACTCATTTTTTGCTTGCCTTCTCCAAAACAATGTAAGCTTCCTGAGCGGCATTTTGTTGAATGATTGAAAGAAATGAGCAGCTATATTCCTTTACTGCAAATAGAAGTGCTTTTATTTTTATTTATTTATTAATTTTTTTGAGATGGAGTCTCGCTCTATCGCCAGTCTGGAGTGCAGTGCCATGATCTCAGCTCACTGCAACTTTCGCCTCCAGGGTTCAGGCGATTCTCCTGCCTCAGCCTCCCAAGTAGCTGGAAGTACAGGCACGCGCCACCACGCCCAGCTAATTTTTGTATTTTTAGTAGAGACGGAGTTTCACCATGTTGGCCAGGATACTCTCTATCTCTTGACCTCGTGATCTGCCCACGTTGGCCTCCCAAAGTGCTGGGATTACAGGCGTGAGCCACCGCACCTGGCTAGAAGTGCTTATTTCAAAAAGTTTCTCACTTACCTTTAGTATTATAATAATTATAGCCATTTCCCATCCCAGACCACTTTTAAGAAGATTTAGTGTGGTTCTGTGACATTTTAGAATTAATCTTTGTCTCTTATTGTATTGAAATTCTTAATACATTCAAGTGGTTCTCTCGAAAAAAGTATTTTTTAAAAAAAGAATATTGTGTTTTATTCAGTGAATTTATAATTGAGAAAAGTATACTCAAGTTAGTCTACGATGCAAACTAGTGTATACTCATTAATGAGCATTTGGTGGTAAAGATTTTAAGCCAATAATGAATCTGGGTTCCCTTTTTAATTTGCTGCATGCTTTAGTTATTGAGCTTTGTTTCTTTTCCACTATTTACCCATTCCAATTTCATAAGTTTACTTTGGTAATTGTTTTTAGGCTATAAAATGAATAGTGAAAATTAGGTTGCAGTGTGATCATGTTGCTTTATCATGAATTGAAGTATAAAGTTTGTTTTGCTGAAATTTTGTAACAAGGAGTAGGCAAAAATGGTTGGACTAGGGACATTTACTTGTAGTGTCTTTGTGTAAATCTCAGTTTTCCACTTTATTACATGATAAGTAAACCACATAACCATTTATCTTTGGTTGCCTATAAGGATACAACAAATACTTAAATTAATTAACATGAAACTGTAAGCATCATCAGTTCATAACAATGATTTCTGAAAACTGTTTACTTTTTGTTTAAATTTGGAAGTTTAACTCAAATGGGAAAAAGATATTTTAACATGGTTCTCAGATCACTGATAACTGAAAAATTCTATTAGAATAATGTAGGAACTCACACCACAAAATAGATCATGCTTACAGTCAGCACTTGAAAAAAACATTCCGGAAAAAAGACTTTAAAGAGACTTTAGGGAGACCCTAGAAATATATGGAAGAATATTGCAAACTAAAGGCTATTGTCTTCTCTTTCCCTCTCAGAAAGAGTTTTTTTATAAATAAAGAAATGCTTTTCTGAGTTGCTTTTATCATCAACATTTCACTCCCCGAAAATTAAAAAATCTGTCATCAAACTCTTACCAGAATTTACCAATTCCACCTGATGTTCTTAGCCCCTGAGACACAACTTTTTTTATTTCATAAAAGCCAAAGGAGTATTCTGAGTCATTTGATGAACTTTCCTTCAGAAAAAATAAAATAAAATAAAATAATAGCAAATACCTATTTTTCTGCTTCTCAAATGACCTTTCCAATACTTGTCATATATTCCTAAGTTACCGCTGGTTTATCAGGAGCAAACAGGCAGATATAACTTACAACACTGCAGGTTTAAAGTATCATCATCCAGAAACAATGATGTTTTATTATTTAAAAACAGTCTATATTTTTTCATATTCTTCCTTTAAGCTTAATGTTTGTTCGAGAATTAAAGGGCCACACTCTTCTGTTTCTGTGTGTTTACCTTGCAGTTCTGCTTGGCAAATGTTTATTTCTGGAAGTAAGTATGAAATGTCAGTATATTTAGGATAATTAAGTCAATATTACTCCAGTTTGCTTTGTTTTTAGAGTGCTATATTTTCCCAAGTAATAAATTCCAGATAACTTCCAGAAATGGAAGGATTTAAAAAGTAATACTATCTTTGTGTGTGTATGTGTGTGTATGTGTGTGTGTGTGTGCATGTGTGTATACACACACATATATAACTATATAAAATAGATTTTCTTTTATGACAACATCTGAGTATCTCTTGATTTAGATAGTTTTATCATAGCAATCACATGTTGTGGGAAGTTCTTTTGTACCATGAATAATAACTAAAACACAATCATCTTCCTAAAGGAGAGAAAGAGAGAGAAGAGGGAAAAGGTGGAATTTGAAAAGGGGGAAAAATCTGTTCCTATTCCTTCCCTGAGGCTGAACTGTTTATCACTCTATCCTCATTCGATAAAAGTGAATTTTTATAATAAAATTTTCCCTAATCGGGCACTGTCAGTGGAGGTGTCTTATCGCTGAGAGGAAAATGACACCGATCCTATCGGAAAACAGAAACGATGTCACCATGTTCCCAATCACAGCTCTTCAGCCCCCATATCTACCTTCTCCACAAACACCAAGCAGTGCTTTTTTCATAAGAACATCAAAACCCAGCAAAGTCATTAAAATTGCACCCGCGTAGAGTTGCAGGGACCAGCCGTACTAGCACAAAATGGGATGTGGGAAAACAGACTCTCTAAATGTGCTAATTCCATTGTCACGTGTTTACGGCTTAATTTTAATCAGTTAAAAAAGCCACACATTGCAATAAATTGGCATTATCTTCTGTGACACCAGAAGACACAGTTGGTTCAAGGATTTAGAGGGTCACTGGCAACAGTATATAGTATTACAGACAAAGTATTTTTACGCTTGAACTATGGTAGCTAAGGTACAATCCCCAGTTAAGACTGCAAACAAAGGCTATAACCCACATGGTACTAAGTTCAACTTGCAGATCACCTTCATCCTTGATGGACTTTGTATGCAAAACAAAGAATTTTGAGAATTTTTTTAAAGGGTCATTCATTCATCATATAAAAAAATTTTTAAGTAGCCTTTCAGTGCTGTAGCCTTATTGCATACTTGGCAACAGACCAAATGTTCTTCCCATAGGTCCTCTCAGTAGACTTGTTTTCCAGTCCTGATGTTTCATTGACTGTGTTTACATTGACCATTCGACTTGTGAGCCTAAACAAAGAGACATTAACACGCTTGAGGAAATGCAAACAGAAAATAGTGTCATTGACAATTGTTGAAGGCCAACAATGAAAGACTGTCTCTAATGGTCTTAATTTATTAACGTCAAATTAGCACCAATATACTTTTACACAATTAAGTTGAGAAAGTACTGAAGTAGAAACTACTGGCAAATTTAATTTTAATTTGTTCCATGGGATTATTCTTAGGGCATATATATCCCTGTTTTAAAGCAAAATGATCCCTTGATGTGGACTGGCTATTCTACATGAGAATATCTGTGAGTAGTTTTTGGACAAAAACATTTTTTTTCATGGCAAGGTATAGCATATTACTTCAGTTCTCAGATGTAATATTTTAACTTTGTAAATTGTCAATGCATTTAAATATTAAATTTTAAACATTAGACATCATAAAGTTTATTTTAAAAACCTAAGGTGATTAAACTACCTACTAAAATCTTGAAAATTGTAAAATCTCGGTGGTTAATGAAATAAGCGTGAGTGGAAAAAATTCACTTTCACCCTGAAAATAGTTGTTTTTTTTTTTTTTTTTAATTGACATATCTGACCTTGAGGGAGAGAAAAAATAAATGCAACCACAACTTGTATGGAGTGAAAAGAGCTTTTGGAATGAAATCATTTGGCAGTGACTGAAAAATAAACATCGGAGTGGCTTTTGTTTTAATTTTGTTCAGCACGTTATTGATTTCTTTACAATAAAAGCAATAGAAAGAAAAGATGAAGTAATAGTGAACCAAACAGAAATAATTTTCCGTGCATTGTGCTTGTCTTTACTGTGAGTTTAGTTTTCTATAGTCAATGTCAAATTGATCAGACCTCTACTGTGTGATTGAAGTACTTCTTTGAAAAAAAAAAAAAAAACTTATATTGTGAAGTTAAAACCGTTAAGTTGTACTGTCACTGAAACAGTTTTTCTGATTACATTCACTTTGCAACAGAGCCTGAGTTTTCGCACTTCCTCCTTGTTTAAACAGCTTAAGTAAATTTACAGGGTTATCCCCCTTTTTTAAAATAATGGAGAAAAGGAATGGGTGCAAATTTTGAATATGGTTCTTTTCTCTGTTAGAATTAGCAGCCAGCTCTGTGTGAAAGGAGAAAAGTTGAGAGTATATGAAAAAGACTTCCCTATATGATGACTCCTGGCTTTTTAAAGGAGATACAGAAATAACAATAAAGTTAACTGTGTACAATGGAATGCTGGCTTTCATTGCAGATCTAAAAAAAATGGTTTTATTGACTTTTGCTCAGATTTTACTAGTAGCAATGAGTGTTTGCCAATAATTTTTGTTTTTTTTCTTTTTTTAGGAGATGGGCCAGCTTAAAATTTCAAATATACATATACTTACGTGTATATTTACCTCATTGAATGCTAATGTTAAAGAAGTGGTGGGAGCTGATCACCTATGCTGCCGTAAAATGAAACAGCTCCCCCTCTTATATTTGACCAGAGACCCATAGTATATATGGATTGAAGGAGATTTATGGAAGTGAATGTATTTATCAAGTTCATACATAAGGCAGCAGAACAGGCTTTATTTAGCCTTCCTATCACTTGTACCATAAAACAGTGGGCCTCTGTTTCGTTGGCCTAATGCAGTGTTAAATTGGAATAATTTTTCTGATTTAAAATTTGTAGTATATGTATTTGGTGTTTTTCAGGGAAAAACTATTTTAAAGACATTACCAACCACAATGTCATATGTTAACCTGACAGTAACAAATATTGAAAATATTAAATAGTTGGCCACAAAACACCATGCTTCCTTAGGTTTATGACAGTGAAGGAAATAGAAAATTTTTTTCTGTATTCAAAGGCAATTTAAAGTTAATTTTAAAAGACTTATTTTTACATTTTATTTATATTTACTTTCAGTTTATTTTAAATCATTTTGCAAATAGCAGTGAAAGTCATGATACGATAGAAGCTAAATTCTTTCCTGTATACCTCTGATCATTTTTCAAAACTGTATTATATTTTTAAACCCTTATTTACAACTTACACGACTGGCTGTAGTTTGCACGTCATGCTGTATTATACTTTTCTACACATAGGCTGCGCCATTGAGCCACTAGTTAAAGAAATGTTTCTTGTGCTGCCAGTAGTACACGGAAATGGAAATGTGGAAGACATGGAAATCCAGAGGATGGGCTATCAGTTTTTAAAATGTGTGTTACTATAATTAATATAATAAAAAGGAACATATTTTGGTATGCGTCACTTTTTTAATCTTTTAAGATATTTTCTAATAATTTTCAATGTGATACTTTCAAAACCTCATTTTTAAAAGTTTTTATTTACTATTTCCCATAAATGTTAGTGAATGTATAATAGAAATTTAAATGTGTTAATAGAAAAATATGATTTGTAACTTAAGCATGTGAAGTCATTTTGATATCTTTTGACGATTATTTAAAATTTATTATAATTTAAAAGGTAAACATTAAAACAACTTTAAAGTGTCAAATATAATTAACAAATATGTGCTTAGAAACTTTACATTAAAGTCTAGGTATTTAGCATTCTGCATTAGAAATTTGTGAAGTCAAAATGAGTATTTTTTTCCTAATGAAAGATATGAAACTTCAATTAATCTAGGTAAGAACTGGTTTGTTATTATTATTACACATTGCATTTTTATGTTTTATTTCCATTCATATTGAGACTAGCTAACATATAAAAAACTTACAGTAATATTTCTATTATATTTTTACCTTTTAATTCAATAAAATGTTAATAGGTTTAACATAACATTTACAACTGCACTGCATTTAAACATAAACACTTCTTAACTTTTATATGTTGGAAAATAAATTTTAAGAATAATCAAATACTTTGTCAAATACATGAAAAAATTTGACTTTATCGGTACATTTAAACGTCCTTCCTTGATCTTGCATCTTGCAGATCGGCAGATTCTGGAAACTGCTCTGGGACTATTTCTTTGCAAAAATACTCTGTGTGAATTATTGTTTTACTATTTAATAATTAGAGTGATTTATTGGGAAAAGTGAGATATTTCTCTTTACTATAATAATAGTATGAAAGTATTAGTATTGTTGGCGAATGTGACTCTGCTTGGATTTCCAGCATGCAAGAACTTGCATGCTCCAGCTCATAAATGCTGCTTCATGAATATTCTGTCACTCTATATGTGAATCTTTAGGGAAGGGTTTATAGAAAGTATATTTGTCAGCCAGTTATGTGTGGGGCGGGGAGGGGTCTTTCCCAACGTTTATATTGTTGCTAACTTGTCCTACTGATGATTTGGACATAGTCTCTGAGATTTTCATTAAAAAGAAAATCTTATTTGGACCTAGTACAACCTATTTTTTGTAAGACACCTTTTTTATATCTCATAATATTCACTTCAGATGCTATAATGTAATTTACTCTATTTAATTTAGACAGAGTATCATTTTGTTGCCCAGGCTGGAAGGCAGTGGTGTAATCACAGCTCACTGCAGCTTCGACCTCCCTGGCTCAGGTAATCCACCTAGCTCAGCCTCCCAAGTAGCTGGAACTACAAGCGCACCCCACCATGCCTGGCTAATTGTTCTGTTTTGTGTAGAGACCAGTTCTCGCCATGTTGCCCAGGCCAGTCTCGAACTCCTGGGCTGAAGTGATCCACCTGCCTAAGCCTCCCAAAGTTCTGGGATTACAGGTGTGAACCCACTACCCTGGCCATAATTTACTTTATAAAGTTTGGTTTGTTAGGGGTTTACCATTTTATGAATTCACATAAATGAATGACAGTTCTTTTTTTATGATACTGTGAAAATTTATTATTGCTCACATTTATATTATCTATATCTCAATTCTGTTGTGATGTCTGTGATATCAAACAACCATATTAGAAATAATAGGTTGATTTGAAAGTTATAGCATTAGGCTAACATGTTTTTTTCTTAGTGTATTTTATGTAAGTAAGCCTTTTTTCTGATAGTAAATAATGTTGTCAAAGCATCAGAGGTATGATTGGGGGCAGATGATTCTTTTTGTAGCTAAAACTATGGCTTAGGAATCTGCCATGTTGGATAATTGACATTGTTAGTCTGTTATTTGTAGAATAACTGTGTGGTATGATTTGGGGTGCTTAGCAAGTGCTGTATTGGTGACCTGTTCAAATTGGAGAGTCACCACTGATTTATATCACAGTTATTCCCAAGGGCATGGTAGATCATGTCTCTCTGGTAATGACCTTAGATTATTTGGATCTCTGGAAAGGAGGAGCGTTTTAAACGAAGATGAGTGCTAACAATTAGTGCTTAAATAGGGCACATATCTGTATAGGCAAAACCAGATTTCTCTTTTTATATTTTTGAATCTTAAAGTGACTAAATCAATTTTCGGTACTTGGCAGTTAAGCTTGTGATCATCTCACTTAAAATAAGACTATGGAATATACCCAGATTTCATTTTGGAGCCCACGGTGATATTTCATAGCTGTTTCACAGCAACCAAAACTCAGATATAAAGAAAAAATACGCTGTACACCATATGATATTGTGGACAGAGAAAAAAAATAAGTGTGTGGTCTCAGAAGCACCAAATTACAAGTCCTAGGAGGAATTATGCACCTCAAAATGTGATGGTTGGCTCACTCCTGTAATCCCAGCAGTTTGAGAGGCCGAGGTGGGCAGATCATCTGAGGTCAAGAGTTTGAGACCAGCCTGGTCAACATGACGAAACCCTGTCTCTACTAAAAATACAAAACATTAGCCGGGCATGGTGGTGGGCGCCTGTAATCCCAGTTACTTGGGAGACTGAGGCAGGAGAATCTCTTGAGCCTGGGAGGCGGAGGTTGCACTGAGCCAAGATCGTGCCACTGTACTCCAGCCTGGGCAAAAAAGTGAGTGAGACTCTGTCTCAAAAACAGAAAAAAGTTGTGATGGAGCTGCATTTCATATTAGCAGCTGTACATCACTGTGCTCAGGAGGTGGAGCCAAGAGAAGTGTTCCCTAAATGATAACAAATGGTTCTCTTTGGAAAAGTTAGAGAGCTCTAAATATGATCCCCATCTTATCCTATAACAATCACCCAGCCACCTAAGCATTATCAGGTGTGATTTTATGTTCTCGCTTTAAGTGGTCATATTTTACCTACTTGTATTGTTTATTCAATTTGAGATTATCAAGTCTTCATGTTTTTCCCCCCACTTTTTATAACTCTCCTTTGACCACCTTTCTACCTTTGTGTTCCTCTGCCATGCAGTAGGCCCACTTAAAAGGTGAAACTCAGCTGGGCACAGTGGCTTATGCCTATAATCCCAACACTTTGAGAGTCCTATGCGGGCGGATCACCTGAGGTCAGGAGTTTGAGACCAGCCTGGCCAACATGGTGAAACCCTGTCTCTGCTAAAAATACAAAAATCATCCAAGTGTGGTGGTGTGCACCTATGATACCAGCTACTCGGGAGACTGAGCCAGGAGAACCATTTGAACCCAGGAGGCAGAGGTTGCAGTGGGCTGAGATCATGCCACTGCCCTGCAGCCTGGGCACAGAGCAAGATTCTATCTCAAAAAAAAAAGAAAAGAAAAGAAAAAAGTTTTGGAAAAAAAGGTGAAACTCAAGTAGGTTAATTGTATGCCAGAAACCCTAGTGATAGATTTGTTGAGAAGGCGGATAACCATTTGTTGCCTTCTGTGATCCAGGCATACACTTCATTTGATCTTCATGATTATCTTACACGGTAAATAGTGTTTTTCCCATTTTGCAAATAAGTATACTGAGGTCCAGAGAGGTTAAGGAATCAGTCCAAGTGAAGGGCAGTATAAAGTCAAATCCTTTACTTTTTTTCATTATCACGTGCTAAAGATAAAGTGTTTTATTATCCCAATTGACTTCTAGTCTAGAAAGCAGAACTGGAAGTTAAATTGGAATGTCTCTTGAGTTTATACTCTGAAGACAGAGGTTGGCTTTTGCCGTCACCATGGAGCCAACTCCCAAAGCAATGCCATCTGTAATGCTGTTGGCAGATAACTGTACATTAGTGAGGACTGACAAGCGAAGAGGGTATCCAGGGAAAACTTTGGAAGGTGGTGATAGGATGCTGCGAAGAGGATGCCTCCGAAAGTGGGTAAAAACTTGCATCAGTAGTGCCTAGGTGCCTACTAAAAAAATGCAGCTTCCTGGGTGTCAACAATAATCGACCAGATCAGAGTCTCTGGAGGTGTGGCCCAGGCATCTTCCTTCCTAAGAAGTAACTTCAGGTACTTGAGAAGCATATTGACTTCTGAGGTTATTGCTTTCACGTATGAAGCTAATGGAACCTAAGAGAACCTGTCCTTTGAAACTCTACATGCCTATCTGCAAAGTCTGTTTTTCTCTAGAGAAAGGTCTTTTCTGTGCAAAGTGTGCATTCAGTACCACCAATTCCCCGCATTTTGGTGCTCAGACCCTCAAAGACATAATTAAGGTGATTTCTTCTTTAAAGCCTACTGTGTGGTATCTCATGCAATTATATGGCGCTTGTTTTTTGTGTTGGTCATTTTTCAAATATAAAATGCAGTGTTGCCAGGAACACCATCATATTAAAGTAGAAAATTATCTTTTGTGAAAAATAGAGTCAGGGCATACATCTGGGAATCCAACAAACTCTAAACTGGCTGTGTACAAAAATTTTTTTTTTAAGTTTGGAAACTGATAGCTGCCTGAAGGTTGCATATTTAAAGTCAGTTTCCCTGCTTCCTTCATTTTCCCCCTGTGGCAAAGCAAAGCAGCACTTCTTACGGGGGAAAAAAAATTGAAATAAAGAGAAGAAAACCTAGGATTGGCATTCTAATAGTAAAAGAATGGTAAGAATTGAGCCTGGATCTTTGTAATACTTTGGATATTGGAATATCCTAATTTCCAGTTGGAAAAATTAGTATAAAATGTATTTTAGATGAAAAGTTCAGTGAATGCTGACCCATATTTTGAGATATAAACAAAAAAACAAAAAAAAAAACAATTAAAAGATAGCTCTTTTAATGAAGGAAAATATAGTATTTAAATAAAATAAAGTGTTGCTCATGTAATATCCAGAGTACGTCTGTGCATACATCTCGAAAGAGGCTAAAATGCCAGATATATTTTTGTGCTAATTTTCTCACCAGCTTCTGGAGCCAGTAGAGGAATTCAGCACATAATATCTCATAGAAGGTATCCATCTCAGCATTTTCCCACGTTCTTCCTTCCTGATTCATTGCTGAAAGCAGAGATAAGAGAGTTAACAAATAACTAGACTAATAATAACCATAATAACGAACATTTATTGGTGGTTACTGTGTGTGCCTGGCACCATGTTATTTCATTTAACAACCATGTGAGTCCTATCATCCCCACTTTACAAATGAGGAACTCTGCAACCATTGCAGCTAATATTTATTGAGCATCTTCTATGTGTTGAATACTGTACTCTGCTGTTCCCTGTGTTATCTTTATCTTGAAAACATCCCATTTTATGGTGTATGGGCATTTATCTTTGTTTTACACATGAAGAACTTGAAACTGAGAGACTAAGTGGCTTATTCAAAATGCCATACTGGTAGATATTAGAGATTCCAGGCTTCTTAGTTCCCCATTTTACTTTGTTTGTCCTAAGATGCTTTTAAAATATCTTCCCATCTTGTCTATTCCTTCCAAGTTTATACTCCAAAGAAAAGACTAGTAATATCTCCTGTATCCAGTGATTCCTCTTAAGGAAACTCATTCCTCTATAGGAGACAACACTAGCCTTGGAAAGCTATCTTGGGATGCCTTAAAAGAAAAAACACAGCACAACATGCATTATAAGATAGCAGTTGACACAATGAGATGCCAGCTCACACCAGTTTAGCTTTGCTAAAAAGTCAAAAAATAACAGATATTGGCGATGCTATGGAAAAAAGGGACACTTATACACTGTTGGTGGGAAAGTAAATTAGTCTAGTGACTGTGGAGAGCAGTTTGGAGATTTCTCAAAGAACTAAGAGTTGAGCTACCATTCGACCCAGCAATCCCATTACTGGATATATATATATATCCAAAGGAAAGTCATTCTACCAAAAGGTAGAATGCACCTGTATGTTCATTGCAGTGCTCTTCACAATGGCAAAAACATGAAATCAACCCAGGTGCCCACCAACGATAAATTGGATAAAGAAAAGATGGTGTATATATGCACTGTGGAATATTACATAGCCATAAAAAAGAACAAAATCATGTCCTTTGCAGGAACATGGATGAAGCTGGAGGTCATTATCCTAAACGAACACAGAAACAAAATTAAATGCCACATATTCTCACTTAAGAGTGGGAGCTAAACATTGGCTACTCATTGGCATAAAGATGGGAACAGCAGACACTGGAGACTACTAGAAGAGGGAGAGAGGATGGGAACAAAGGCTGAAAAATTATTTTTTGGGTACTGTGCCAAGACTTGAATGACAGGATCATTCCTACCTCAAACCTTAGCATCACACAGTATACTAATGTAACAAACTTGCTCATTTACCCCCCCCCAAATTCTAAAATTTACAAAAGTGAAAAAGAAAGATAGTGGTTGATTGTAGAGTTCTGTTTCTGTGTAAGTCCTGCTCTGCCACTTTGCTAGCTGTGAGACTTTGGGTAAACTAATTAATCTCTCTATCTTTCATCATCAAGTAAACTGAGGACAATGATAGCATGATTATGTACCTAATAAGCTTTCAATGAAAGGTATGCATGGTGGTGGGTGTTGTTGATATTATTTCTACATTTAAGTGCTTAAAAAGGTTTGCTTTTACAAGCAAACTTTGGTAGTTTTCTTATTTTTATCTGGCAGCCCTCACCAGAATAGTTAAGGAGGATAGATATCATGAAATAAGAGAATTACCATTAAAGAAAGTCATGAAACTATCATTAAACAATCAAAAATGGCTGTTTGTAATAATAACTTTGTCAATAAAAAAAACTGAAATGTTCTCTCTTCTTAAGGAAACCATAAGCTGTATTTTAGAAGATCCTCACTAATTAATCAAATAAATTATTGCTGCTTGAAGTTAAATGAGCTTTAATTGTCTGGAAAGTTATCTTTCCTGAAGCATCCCATCCCACCACAACACTAGATTAGTAAGTTGTTACCCAACTTCTGTACTGCTTTAGGTTTATTCAGGGGTGACAGACCCAAATGGTTCGAGGTTTATACTCATAATGTAGCAAATTTTGAGAATTGTTGCTGAGCTTAAAGAAGAATTGTGCTGGCCTAACAAATGTGATTGGAGCAGTATTCAGCCCAAGGTTTATGGTCCCTGGAATGAATTGTATTCATGGTCCTTAATGCTCACTTCCTATGTACCTGTCCTTGTATGCTATCTGCTTCATTACCTGAAATAAACTAAGCAACTTGGGAGTCAAGACTAAGCTTTAGACCTCTTTATTGTCCCCTTTTCCTGTCCAGTGCCCAGTGCCCTGCACTTAAAGGTTCTGCAACTCTTGCTGATAACAGAGGGTATGTTTATTAGGGAAAAAAAAAAAAAAAAAAAACCTAATGATATCCATGAAGTAATTTTATTATTAGACATAAAATGACAATGGTATTTGCATGTTTGGTGAAAATATGCAATCCCTAAGAAGTGAAAAGGTAATAGATCGAAAAGGAAATTGACTCAGGTACAACCTATCCTACTTGCCTGAGAGGCAGCGTATTATAGTGAAAAGGCCATGGAATCAAAGAGATTCAAATGTTATTGTCAGTTACACCATTCACTGTCTATGCCTTTAGGAAAATTATTTGTCTAACACTTCCTCCTATTTCTTCTGGGCATCTCTGTATTTTCTGGCAAGCTCAGAAATGCATCAAAAATGCATGTTAGTTGAGGTAGATCCAGGGTCTAGTTGTGAAGGCCCTTTAGAACAGCAAAACTGTCTTATTGCCTGAAAAAGTTTGTAATGTTTATTACAATTTAAAAACCCCTTTTTTGCATAAGGTAATTTGAGATGGCTTCCTGTGATTTGAAAGTGCAATAAGACTAATACCATTGGCTTCTGTGAGGAATGTTTTGTACTTTGTCTTCCCCCAGAAGCTTCAGAATATAGATAAAGTACATTGTTAAAAGGTTAGATTCTTTTTCTGAATATAATTGTTCCTTCTCATAGATCTCTACATGTTTGTAGTGAATCATATTGTTTAAATTCCATTTTTTTCCTCAGTGACTTAAAGTACAGTACTCATTGTATACTCTAAATCATTGGCTTCTAGATATTTGGATTTCAAAAACAAGCAAAGTTTTAAAAATAAAATCAAGTAAGTTTGAGGAGTGGCACATGATTGGAAGCTGTTTATTGCTTCAAGTATGTCTATAAAGGGGACAGGGAGAACTGACGTCTACTAATTCGGTATAAAGGAAATAATATTTGAATGCCACAAATTGGGCGTTTGTAGCTCAGAACAAGTGATTGTCCTTTAATGCAAATATATTTAGTCTTAGGAAAAACTTGTTCTAGTGTTCTTATTTTTAAATTTGAACCACCTCTAGTCTATAGACCATAGTTTAGGAGCCACTACTCTAAAGCCATAGCAGTCTTACTCATTGATTACTAAATCAACAAACATTTGTTAAATACCCAGCAGAGGCTGGGTTTGGGAATCAAATAAACCTGGATTTAAATCCCAGCTTTCTTTGTTATGAGCTGTGTAACTTTGGGTTAGTCAGTTAACCTTTCTGAGCTTCTTTTTTTCTCATCTACAATAGTGGCTTAATAAGACCTTGCTGAAGTGCTTATTGTTTAAATCTTCTACCACACGTTAAGTGATAGATGAAACCTATCAGGTGATACATACTGTATTAGGCACTGGGAGGAGCATAAAATCGAATGGACAGGACAGAAGTAAATGAGTGAGTACAGTGTGGATGGATGCATTGGGTCAGAGAAGCCTTCAATGTCCTGGTCTAATCATGTGTTCACCTGAGATACAAAGGAAAATGTTGCATGAATTTGACTTGGCTGGTACTAGACTATTGTTGAGTTGTTTGAATTCACTTTTTGAATGCTAGTCCTAATATTGAAAGCTGATATTTGCATTTTCTCCTCAAAATGATTTAACTCGACCATTTCATTTTAACAGATAAAATAAGGCCCTGATGTGTTAAGTAGCTTGCCCATGTTTACATAGCCAGGTAGTGGGGAAAGAAGGACTGAGATTCCAGATCACTGTTGTAGTTTGCTTCACTAGCATGCAATTTCCATGACCGCAGGGACCTTATATGGTTTGCTTACCTCTATATCTCTCTTTGGTGCTAATAGTAGGAACTAAATAAATAGCTATGAAATGAATGATTGATTTCTCTTTTGAGATTTCACAGCCTAAAAATCTTTTTGCTTTCTCTCACCTAATGATGTCTCTTCCCTGGCACTGAAAACTGATGAAAGTTAGGTTGTGTTCTTGTAGCTCGTTTTCAGTTTCTGACGTGCAGATCTAATTTATGGATCTTTTCATTATAATCTTTGTAGCTGTTTTCGTGTATGTACAAGTCAAGATTTTCTTCATGTGTGTTTAAATATCACTGATATTTATCCTGTCTTTGCAAGAGTGGATTTTGATAATGACCAAAGGTACAGCAGTTTTCTGCTTTCAGTAAATATTTGTTCATGTGTGTTTTCGAGAATGTTAGGTTCATCTTCATCCCTGCTGAGAGTGCTCTACAGGGAAACTTGCAGGCTGTTTACAGTCCAGTGGAATTAATACTGCCCTCATTTAAATTAGCAATTTATTAACTAATTACAGAACAAAATTACGTTTTACCTTATGCAATTAATTAATGTTTAATATTTAACTTGAAGGATGGCACTCTGTTATTTGTTCTTGTTATGAAGGAACATTCATAAAATCATTTCATTGATTTTTTAATTTTCTAGGCAGCTTTGGAGCCATTGAAACGATTTTGCCTGATAGACTTCGTATTTTTAGCATTTAAATTGTTTAAATTAATACTATTCCATTATTTTAGATGATATCTTGTTGAAGAGAATAGCTTCTAATTAGCAATTTATTGTGTAGAAAAGTTTAAACCTGTCTTGTTAATTTTTTCTGTCCATTCTGTATATCTTTTGCCCATTCCCACCCTGCCTCTTCTAAAAGGGTCAGACCTACACATGTTCAAACTATTTGCTGTTTTAGCATGCATTTAATCATTAGATCATTTCTAAGTACCTCCTAGGAATCAGGCACTGTGCCAACATGCAGACGACACCCAATTTAATAGCCTTAGAACTGTACCATTCTCAAAATAGAAACTTTGAAATCTAAAGGTAATAAAAAATATTTCCAAGTGGAAGTTGAAATTACATTTTAAATATATTCTTGGAATAAATATTAAACTCTCAAGAGTATCTTGGGGTGGGATGGTAGAATGGTGATTACAAGGTACTACCTCCCACCATCTATAATGGTAACATTTTAATAATGCGTTACTTTCATAATCAGAAGAAGATTAAAAATAAGATGTTTTCTGACACTTCAAGAAGTATTCCTTCATTCTATATTTGAATGTCAAATATGTACAGGGCTCTAGGCTATACATGTCACAGCAGTAGTTTTCAAATTTTGTTGTCATGACCTATAGTAAGAAATACATTTCACATCACAATTTATATTACACACACCCACACACACACACACAAAACTGAAATGAATATTTTCTAAAACCATACTTAGCCTTTTTAACTACAGATACTATATGCCAATATTTTCTAATTTTTTTTTTTTTAAATGGCAGTCTTGATTTCTAAATTTATTTTATAATCCGTCTACAAGGTCACAATCCACAGTTTATGTTAGGGATGCATAGATAAATAAGTTTTAGCTCTAACTTAGAGCTTGTGTATTCCAAGAGGGAACATAAAACATGCCTACAAAGAACTCAGTGAGTCCTCACGTGGTGGGGAGAGAGCTCTGATCTTTCTTCCTCTTCTTATAAGGACACTAATCCCATCACGGAGACCCAACTCTCGTGACCTCATCTAAACCTGATTACCTATACTGTCACATCTAGGTGTTAGGGCTTCAACATGGGAGTTCTGGGGGACAGAGACATTCACTCTATAACAATATTTTTATATCAATCAACTTCAAAGCAACTGAAATTTTTTATTACATATCCTTATCCTCAGTGAAACCATGAGTTACACATACCAGTCAAGCTTTCCCTAGTATCTAAATACATACTTGTATAATGATTGAAGTATGTACCCCTGAGAGTAGACCAGGCACTCTTTGGTACACAGTTAAAAGTTATTGGGGTTTGGGAAACTAAGTCCAGGTTGAAGAAGAAGATAATATTTGGAATGGGGCCTTGAAGATGGGAGCAGTTACAAAGAAAGCCATCCCCTGTGGGAATAACACTGTGAACAAATAACACACCGAGTAAAAAGTTGTGTTCAATAGCTTCTAATATATTCTAATTAAAGGCATATGAACGACAGGGTGATAGGATGAGGCCTATACTTAAGGAACATTATCCTGGTAGTAGTATGGGAAAGGAACTGGGAGAAGGACAAGTTGGAAATATAATTTAATCAAAAATTGTATTTTAAAATTAGACCTAGAATCATATGTACATGGTTAGATCAACCAAGCAGGCTTCCAGGCAGTGAAGAATTGCAAGAGGGCATGATGCAGGGAAAAGACCATCAGACCACCAAATCCGTTCGCTGTTTAAGTTTCAGCAAATCATATACCCGTTTTCTATTCTCATTTCTTCTTTTGAATGGGGTTAATAACGCCTATCTGACCTCATAGATTTGCTGAGAAAATCAAATGAAAAAAGTCCGGAAATACTATGTAAATGTGAAGTAACTTTCTTATTGTTTTGTTTGAACCTTTTTGAACCCAAGAAGTGACCTGGTGATAATGATGCTTTAGGAGACGAATCTGGCCAGTGGCACACAGGACAGCTCAGAGGAGCAGGGATCCTAAGGAAAGCATTTCAGACATTATGGCAGCAGGTCATAGAAGAAATAACTGAGGCTTGAATTAGGGCTGTGAAAGCAGGAATTAAGAAGAGAGGATGGATGCCAGAGACATCACTGAGGTAGAATCAATGGACACAGCAATTGGGCTCTGAGGATAGGAGATGAGGGGCAGGGATGAAGGGAGAGTTAGGAGAAACCCTACCAGAAATCCAGGGTTTCTGGTTGAGTAAAAGGTATATACTGATTGAGTGAACAGTAGAGGAAAATCAGGAGGAAGAATAGGTTTGGAGGGCAGAAAATACTGAATTTAAGATATTAACAAATTGCCCAAGTGTTTTCATTGAGTAGCCAGTCAGAAGTCTGGGATGGAAGCTTAGGAATGAAGTTATAGCTAGATATGTAAACATAAATCATTCTTGAACTGATAATCATTTAAATCTACATATTTCAAACTTTATCCATGTGAGTGCAACTTGTAAGCTTTTTGCCATATTGGCATGATAGTTTTACTTAATATTTTCAAATCTATTTTAAGTTAGCTCACTTTTTAAAAGCATAGCGCCATTCCAAACAATAATATCTTGAATTTGATGGGATAGATATAGCTTTTAAGATACCCATTAGATGTATAATTACCATATTGCATGATTGTAAGATGTATACCTTTTTACAATTTAACCTTTCTGTAATTAGAGTGTTTTACAATTAATGGTGTCTTACAAACTCTGCAGGCCAGCAGCAGCGGTGATATACTTGTCATTGTCAGCACATGAGCCACCTTGCTTGCTATTTCTGGTGATGTCAGCAGAAAAGTATAAGCCCTCAACATTTCTATCAACAAACCATTTAAGGATCTTTATAGAAAAGAACATGAGTTTAATTGTCATCCAAAAACCTTACTTTCTGGTACAATTAAGAAAGTACCAACATGGGAACTTCCAGGACAGTATCAGCAACATGGAAGATAACCCCAGAGACACACTTAAGAGATGCTGTATCCCAGTGCCCTTGATGCAGCATCCGGCGCAGAGGACATTGATGACTGTAAGTTGAAAAGTGAATCAGAAGAGGTGGACACTGATGTGTGGAAAATTCTAGGAAAACCTTAACCCATTCATTTTGCTTATATTTCTCTTTTATGTATGCACAAGAGAAATGCATATAAGATCTCTGAGTCAAAAAGAGCTCGTTGAATCAGTACAAAATGAAAATTTTAAATGATAAGAAAACATAGTGTTGTAATTTAATTGGCAGCTGTTTTCTGAGTACTGTATTTAAAAATATGGTGCATCTGACTGGGCACTGTGGCTCACACCTGTAATTGCAGCACTTGAGGAGGCCGAGGTGGGAGGATGGCTTGAGGCCAGGAATTTGAGACCAGTCTGGGCAACATAGTGAGACATTGTCTTTTAAAATAAAAACTAAAAAAGGTATATCTTACAATGGATGCTGACTAAGGTTACATTAAACAAAGTTTCCAAATAAAAAAGTGTCAGTTCATGTTCCACTTAAAATAATCTCATAAATGCTACTTTTTAGAAACACATTTAAAGCACGGGAATAAATAAGATCACCCAGAGAATACTAATAGAGAAGAAAAGAGTCTTGGAACCCTAAAGAAAGTGCATTTCACAGGAGAAAAGAGAAAGTGGGAGAAAGTATGTGAGGACGATTTGCAGATAACTCTGGGAAGTGCAGCAGCATGGAAGCCAAAGAAAGAGATTTTTCAAGAAAGAGAAGTAACTTAGAATAATTAAATAAGACCCAGAGAGTATTCCAACAAGTAGGAAGTGGTGGCTTTTAGGAATGGAAAAGTTTGAGTAGTGGAAAAGTTGATCCTAGAATTTTCTTTTTAAGAAAAAGTGACTGGGGAAGCAAAAAAGGTGGTTTTGATGAGGATTAGAATTATTTTTTTTTTCTTACGTTCAGGCTAGAGATCCTTGAGCATGTGTTGGGGGCTAAAGGTGGAAACTGGTTAAGGGGTAGTGGTGCCAGCATGAAGGAACCTCATTGATCGTTTCAGGACCTGGAAGATGTACAAAGGGATGGAATCAACAGCTAAAGTTGAAGATGTAACCTCAGAAAGGAGGTTACATCCCTGCTTTCTCTGAAGCAGGAGTGAAAGAAGCAGAATATAGATTTTGAATAATGTTTAAATATAGAAGAGAGAACTTCTGGAGAATGACCGTGATTCCAAATAGGAAGCCAAGTTACTCCCTGAAGGTGAAAGACAAGGTCAAGAACTTAGAAAGAAGACGGGAAAGCCTGAGAACAGCTGTGGTGGGGAATGTCAAGGTGACTCAGCCAGAGCCGGATCAGAAATTGCTGAACCATTGCAAGGGTCCAGCTGAGGTTAGGAAGCATGAATGCATAGTGGGCTCAATAGCATGGTTTCACAGTTCTCCCCAGGATTGCTTGGCAGACCAAGAATGGAAGCCAAGAAAGTGAACAGTGGAAAGTTGATGCCTGTTGAGAACTAGCAGACTAGGAGTGACAGGAGAACAAAGAGGGAGTGGCTGTAGGGTAGTAGTGAGTGCAAAGTTGAAGTGGCTAACTGTGGGAGGCAGGCCAGATGAGGAGGCAGTGGAAGGCCAAATCAGGGTGACAGATAGGAAAAGCGGGGCATCAGGTGATTGACATTTCACAGTGTACACAGAGAACCAAGAAGGGAGAGAAGGAATGTGGGAGTCTGGTTGGCTAAATGGAGATTTTGAGAATTTCAAGATTTTGAATATAGAATATTTAGGAATAACCATGTACTGGAATAATGAATGTACATGTCTTCTTAAAAGGCAGTGTATAGCCTGTTAGTCCATAGCAATAGATTTGGATCTGAACCCAAGACCTACTAGCATTTATACACTGTATGATCGTGCTAACCATAAGTTTGCCTTTCCCACATGCGCCCTGCATGGTTCCTAGGAAGACCAACTCTATGGATCACACCAATGGGCTCCCCATGCCTGCTGGGTTCCAGTTAGGTCACCCGTGGGGAGCTCTGGCAGAAGATGAAACACAGGGAGGAGAGTGTAGTCCAGGTATGAATTCACTTGATTCTCTTCCTCTGGGATTGCACTGGGCTGGCTGCATCATTCTCTCTGCACAGTCCTTTCTTTCAAAGTCCTGATAACTCCTCCCTCTCCTCCCATATTCAAGCCTGGGGCGATAACTTGTCCACTGTTACTTGCTCCAGGTTAGTGTGCCAGGTCTTGTGGTTTCCCACGCCTTTTAAATTACCTATGTAGTAAGGTCTGCTTAAATTACCAATTTGAGTATGTGGTCCCATTTTTATTGGGACTGATAAAAATCACCTTGTGTAAGTTACTTAGGCTTTCAGCCTCACTTTTCTAATCCGCAAGATTGTGATAACAGTAGTACCTACCTTGTGGGTTTGGTAGACAATTTGATGTGATAATGTGAAATCCTTACACAATGCAAGGTATATATTAATAGTAAGTTCTTGATAAATTATGATGATGATGATGATGCATAGACACTAGAATTTCCATTTGTGTCTATAGAGATCTAAAGATCAGTGACAGCGTTTCTATTAGCAAATAGCACTTCCTGATGCATCTTCATCAACGGCAGAATTTAAGGGGCAGATTGAAGAGGCAGGACACTAGTCACCTCTATAATTTTTATTAGCCCCTCCCCTGAAAAGCACTTTAGGTTGATAGTATCACAACCTAATTTGTGGAAAGAAGAAACGTAATAGGCAAAATGCTCTAAACTACAATTGGAATATCTTTACTATAACATCTAAGTAAAAATAACATGTTTGATGTGCAAATGCAGCTTCACGACAATATCTCTGACTTACCTCCTTGACATACCTTTCTGTCTTGATGCTAATTTCTGTCTTAATCAGCTCAGGCTACCATAAGAGAATACCACAGACCGGGTGGCTTAAACAACAGAAATTTATTTCTCCGGTTCTAGAGACTGGAAGTCTGAAATCAGGGTGCCAGCACAGTGGAATTCTGGTGAGGACTCTCTTCCTGGCTTGCAGATGGCTGTCTTCTTGCTCTGTCGTGGAGTTAGAAAGAGAAAGAAGGACATTCTCTCCTGTCTCTTCTTATGCGGGCACTAATCCATCATGCGGACCTCACTCCCATGACCTCATTACCTCCCCAGTGTGTGTTCTCCAGATATATTATGTTGGAGTTAGGGTTTCAATCTCTGAATTTTAGTGGGCAAAGACATTCAATCCATAGAATTCACCTCTTGTTCCTCCAAATATGTGTTCTCACATGCCAAATACATTCCTTCTACCCCAGCAGCCCCCGAGGTCGCTGTTAAGTATGGAAATTGTGGAACTGTCTCTGGTCCTCTAGATTGTGAGCCCTTCTCCAGGTCTCATGGTGACGTGGCTAGTGGAAACCTTTGAGGGCATGGCTGTGCCTTTTAGGTGGTACAAAAGTAGTGATTTTAAAAACTTTTGGTCCAAGAATGACTTTGGTAGAGGGGAAACCGCGAATCACTTACCTTGTTAAATGTATTATGACCTAACAAGGCGATACTTAAACTTGAAGTGTTCTAAATTAGTAATCTATAATAGTGATGCCATCTTATACTTGATTAGTGCCTTTTAACTTAAACGTGTTTTTCGTCACTTTTTTAAAGTATAGATATTATTGTCTTGTAAATATAACTCCTCTGTGAGGTCGACCGCCTGGAGACCACCATTGTGCACCAGCTTTGAAGAACACCAGTAAGTATGTCTTGTCTGTAATAACCTCCAGGAAAATAAGACCCTCTAAATCTCCCTCAGTGACCTGCCCAGCTTTAGGAGTGACCATAGTGCCCAGGAAGGGAGGCATGTTTGCTGATACCTGTATTCAATACTAGAGCAGTTCTGTAAACTCTTCACAAATCGTTTAAGTGGTTTCGTGTTTCGTGTCTTATATGCATGTGGGCATCTTATAGAAATAAAGGAAGGAAAAGGGAGCGATAAAAGGATAAGCAAAAATCAAGAGCAGAGTTCTTGGGGCTCAACTGGTACTTTCCTGATTCTCTTGTGCCTTCTGGCCCTGGAGGCTGATCATAACAGCAGAGGATTTGTATGGCTTTACTCACCTAGACACCATATGTAGTTTTAAGCCCGGATAACAACTTCGGTTTGGTAATGTCTTCTTTTTTCATTTTCTCAGGTCCCTAAGTTTGGTTTTAGAAAACCCTCAAATCTGAAGGCCATTTCTCTGTTGGATATGTTTGTGTGTATATCCGCTTTATCAGGAATGCGGTTGCATTCAGGTCTGTTGTCCTAAGCGCCTTTGTTTGTGGCTGCATTCCATGCAGTTCCATCTTTCAGTCCTGTGTATTTACTAACTATTCAAATGCCTTGTGGTATTCACACACAGATTATGTAAAATAAAAAAAATACATTATTAAGGCTGTGGATGCTGTGAATGGATTATTACAATTTGCCTATCATGGTAATGGCACCTGTTAGAGGTGTGATACAAAAGGCAGTGACAGGCAGTGTAATTTAGTAATTGTGGCCATTGTACTGTATGGCTGGTCAGTTCACCAGGCAAGTACAAAGGAAGCAGTGTTATAGCAGAGCAGGGGTGGGTACGCTTAATAGAGAGAGCTAGTTGTGTACTGAAAGAGACTTTTGGTGGAGGGCTAACTCCCAGGGGGCAACTTAGAATGAGTTGAAAAGAATGAACAAAAGTACAAAAATGGTACAGGTTTTCCTATTTCAGCTCTTAAAGTGACAGACGAGTTATGTTGGTGCACATTGCCAGCACTTTCTCCTACTGCCAAAACAGCTTTTTTTCCCCCAGAATACCCAAAGTTGCCTTGTCATATGGCAGTCACATATAATGTTCTCTTTTCTTCTCCTGTATATAAAACATATTGTGTCAAAGTTCAGATGTAACTGGCATAGGGGCAAATGCACTATATTCAAGACGACCATTTGTTTAGAGTCTACAATAGTATTTAAAGCTCACGTTAAGTAAACAGATTCAGAAGGGATATAAATTTATGTATCCTTTTTCTTTATTAATTCCTCTCCTCTCCTTAGTATTATTACGGTAGTACTTTGGGTGGTTTTGCTACTAGTCTGGACATTCTAGCATCCTACCGGTCATTGTAATTAAGGCAGAACTTTGGCATCAGAATAGGTAACAGAAATTAACATTCACAGAAATTAACAGTCAGAATTTATGGTACACATTTTCTCCTTGCCTCCTTATGAACTCATGAAGTCAAGCCATTTTTCAGGGCACTACTGAGAAATACTTTAGAGGAGGAATGAGTAAGAGCACAATGAAAAGGACCAAGCATGCCAAGATGACTTTTGTATCACAAAGTAATATATTGTGGGTTCACTTATGGAGAGATGATGAGCTGAGCACTGGGCATCACTCCCCTGGCAGGTATGCTTCCAACATATAGGCATGCGCCATTGGAAGCAGCAGCTTCCTCCACCTGACTCTCACTTGCTTACCTTAGTTTTCTGACCCAATTCAAATTGTGACCAACAACAAACAGCTCAGATCAGACTGCGTCTTATGGACCAGCTACTGTACTAGACTCTTGATAAGCATTTCCTCTTTTAATCTTTGCACCAACCCGTGGAGTATAGGTAGAATTATTGTCCCGATTCAACAGAGAAGGAAATGTAGGCGCAGGAGGTTCCACAGCCTCCTCACATGCCGTGAGTTGGGATAACATATTCACATTCTGTCTGTGGAGACAGATAGAGAGGGGCAGGTACCAAAATAGTGCATTTAAATCTGTAGTCTTTTGAAGTAAAATAACCATGATGTATTTAGAATGTTATTTGACAGGCTTTTGAAAACAGAATTGTGAAAAATTAGTCAGAAGACTCTGGAATCTTAACATGGAGTAGTATCTGCATTTTGTCGCAGAAGTCATTTTAATAACAAGGATTACACGAACGAGGTTCTTTATTGAGGGTGGATCAACTTATGTAGAATATATAATGCTACTGGGAGCCAGCCTCGTTTTAATAAAGGGCCACACAGAAGAAAATGTATGCTACAAAATGTCGATTCACATCTCCTAACTTGTGTAAATAGTGTTGCAGACAGTACGAGACATGAATGGGCGAGGTGCGCCACTGTTATGAATCACTCCAGCAGGGCTTTGGCCATCAGCCTGATGAAACAGGCATGCCACTTAGGATGCCAGCTGAATAGATTCAGTTGTGTGATATTTAAAACATGATTTTGTACTTTTGCTGCTCAGAACAGCTATTACAGCTTGTTACTTTTTTTTGCACCAGTTTTGACATCTGAACATTCTTAACTGAAAAAGAATGTCATTTTCATGAAAGAACTTTCTGTACAATAAAGTTAGCATTTAGAGTCATCCTAACATATGCAATGATTTGCCAAGCTTGAATATTCTTATAGGCATAAGTTTCCTTTTCTACTTCCCAGAAATTATTCCAAAGTTTGCAGAGAAGGCACAGGGAAAGATACAGGAATTTATTTCTGGCATCAAGTTGTACAGAGAAACAACAAAAGATTGTGGATTTCTTTTTCTTTTTTTTTTTTTTTTTTTGGTTGTGTCACATACACCCTCTCCACGTCTTTGCACCATGTCAGTAACTTTGGAAAGAATTAGCATATTGACATACAGTACATAAACAGTATTCTAAAACAGTAATATAGCATTCTAGCATAAAAAGTGTTGGGTGTTTCGGCCAGACAGAAGCTGAATCAGAAATCAACATTAGCCTTAAAGATTGCAGTTACTTCTGATAAAACCACCTGGGCTTCCTCCGAGGTCAAGGATGTGCCCACAAACCCATGTGCTCATCAGACTGTTGGAGTCAAGTCCTCTGTTTGTATACAGTGTATAAATGGTAATATGGGTAAACACTGCCCTCTCAAACCACATAATTACGTCGATTGCTGAAAAAACCCAGAAATGTACCAAAATATCACAGGGAAGCTATTTCTAACACGACTTTGCTCTTTATGGCTAAGTGGCAGCCACTGCTTTTTTTTTTTCCTTCTAAATTATGTGTTCTTGTTTCAAGCATTGAGATGATGCAAAACAGATTTTTGTGGCAACATTCTTTTTCGCAGCCAAAAAAGCATTCAAGGAAGCTCTGTACTCCTCCTTGGTTGCTATTTATTCCGGACCTTTTGTATTATTGGTGTAAACTCATTTCATTTTAAAATGAGAACTAACCGACTTTGGGTTGTTTTTTAGCACTGCTAATAGGGCCAATAAAATAGCTAATTATCGTGCGAAGTGGGAGTTTTTAAATGATTCGTTAAAACTGAGTAAGAATAAATGAACATTACAGGTGCAAAAGAGAACCTGTTTCCTTAGTTTTCCGGCAATCCTCTGTATAAAGCCTATTTCCAACAGAGACCTACTGGTTTTTCAACTGGATAAAATAAAGGATAATTTTGACATTGCATATGACCTGTAATCTCAAAAGCAAGTAATACTTTCTCAGTCTTCCTTATCTCTTTGTCCTCTTTTCATCCTTTCCTTTTCTTTCTTTGTTCCTGCTGCCTTTCTGTGTACCCCGCTGCCTCCTCTAGCCAATCTCCTTAGAAACAATTGTGGTTAACAAAGTCGGAAGTCAAAACAGTTACTCTCATAGCCATGGTAAAAAAGACCAAAGTAAACAAATTCAGAATTTCTCATTTCCAACATCTCCATTTTGCACATCCTATTATTATGGCACTTAGTTTTAGGGTAACCACTGGTGATTTAGTCGTCTAAAAATGGCCAGTGGTTTTGAGCAGCAAACATGTTTCATTCTTTCATGGACCTTGAAATTTAAACTCAGAAATTCCACATCCATAAACTTAGCTTGTTCTAGCACTATTCATTTATATATATAAGTTCACATTTTCATTTGTTTGCCTTTGACTTTCCTAGGCATTGCATTTAGAATCTGAGTAGGGTTTTGTATGTTTCAGATGGGCCCTAACACTGTCTGTGGAATACATATTTCTTTTACAGGGATCAACATCTGTTGCTGCAAGAATGTTTCAATTAAATAACATTTGTGGGAAATTATGACTTTTCTGTTTGTGGTACTTCCAAAAACATGCCCAAGGTTTCGTAGCTCTATAAATGTTCTGAGTAAACACTGTTTTCCAAAGATTCATTTCACAAATTTAATACTTGCCATGTACCTACTGTTGCAGCAGTTAGTCACTGTGGAAAACTTCAGAAGTGTATATTGTATGTTCTTGCCCCAAAGAGCTTATAGCATAGGAGAAGGAAAGTTAATACCAAATTAAAAGCTGGCATAAAAAAATAAGTAAAACTGTGACTAAGGGAAAGTAATTGGAAAGAATATTAAAAGAAAAGGACTCCTTTACATTAATAGAGCGAAAAGGAGAGGAAAATAATAAACTTTGATGAAGAACAAATGGCTGTGTTAAACAGAATTTCTAAAATTTGATGTCAAAAGGTATCTCTGCAGAAAATGTTGAATATTTACTACTATTTAAGTTGCACTTCTTCGACAACTAAATGTAATGACATTACCTATGCCTAGTCCCAGAATTTGAATATCAGTTAGCAAATGTACTAACTGATAGTTGTACAACTACAACTAAGAATTAGAATGGAATTATAAAAATGGATTGCACAAAATTAGTAAGATTTTCATAAAGGTTTTTTCCCCTCAGTGTTAGGGGAGAAAACGGCTTTTAGACTTCCTTATTCTCCTCCCTCCCTCCAAATTCCTGGACTGTTTGAGGTGCTTCTGTTGCCTTCTTACATTCTTAATGCGTTGTTTTATTCAAGAGAAGTGGGTTTTCTTTTTTACCCTTAACTTATGCTATGTTGGTTTTAGTAAATTAAGGTTTAAATGCCACTTCTTTCCCCTTGAAATGATATTAAAAACCACTGCTACTCTGATGTCATAAAGGAAAAATGAAGTGGATTAAGATGGCAAAATGTGTAAAGAAAACCTGGTGGGGCTTTTAAAGGAGCTTGTGCGGTATCTTCTAGCATGAACTTAGCTGCAATTGTCTGTTCAGCTTCTCTACATTGAGCTTAAGTTTTACGAAAAGAAAAAGGTAGACAGGTAACAGAAATATACAAATGAAAATCTAAGTAGCCTAGAGCAAAAAGCAATAAAATATACTTTGTTTTTCCAGCTAATCTAAAATACTTGTCATTTGGGCCATAGCATTATGAAGTGTTTTTTTTTTTCCTCTTGAAAAAATGAATAAATAAATAAAACCTTAAAATGACTAATTTTTAAAGCAGGCCAGTAACAAAAGCAGTCAATATAATAAATTTCAGAGTATCACTTCACAGTAGTATATTCATAGGAAGTCTTACTTGTTGAATATTTGAAGTCATTCAGTGAAAGACTGAAAATATTATGTGGTAACACGTTTGAAAATTAGGTTTCTCTATTCAGTTCGGAGCTACTGTACATCTTCTTTTGAAATGAATAATAACACCCGCTTACAAAGTGAGAGCAAAAAGAAGGACGAGGTTATGTTTCACTCCGAATGGTTTCAAGGCAGGCTCTTTCCTGAGTCTTAGAACTGCAAGTAGCAAGTAGTAGGGAACAGAATGCATGAAAGGTCATCTTTATTGGCTTTGCAGGCCCGTATTCCTCACATAGGCCATCATTGTGTGGGACTTTAATGTATTATAGTAAATGTGTTCAACACTTTCTCTTTCCCGGCAGCATTAACTTCCATGCACGTCATCACTGTGTCATGGCTTTATTTAATCACATTGCTCCTTTACTTCAGGCTTTGTCTAGCTTTCTTACCTCTCCTGACACCTTCACTCACTTGCAGAGCACAGTTCCTAGAAGGGGGAGAGGTATTTATTTCAGTCAAAAGCATCGGTGCCATTTTCTATCACCACATTCCCTACGTATTTCAACACTTTGACTCCTTGTCTTTTTTTTTTCTTCCTTCAAAATTTACAGTGAATGTACAAACCTCGAAGATGTTAGCTTGTAAGAGAACTATTTTGTTTGTCTTCCTGTGTCAGGGAACTGGTTTGCCTTCATAAAATTAAAACCTCTTTCCCCTTAAAACATTGGGGGTGATATGATTTGGCTGTGTCTTCACCCAAATCTCATCTTGAATTGCACTCCCATTATTCCCATGTGTTGTGGGAGGGACCTGAATGGGAGATAATTGAATCATGGGGTCAGTTTCCCTCATACTGTTCTCATGGTAGTGAATTAAGTCCCACGAGATCTGATGATTGGATGAAGGGAAACCTGTTTCACTTGGCTTTCATTCTCTGTCTTGCCACTGCCATGTGAGACGTGCCTTTCACCTTCCACCATGATCATGAGGCCTCCCCAGCCACATGGAACTGTAAGTCCAATAAACCTCTTTCTTTTGTAAATTGCCCAGTCTTGGGTATGTCTTTATTAGCTACATGAAAACGAACTAATACAGGGGGGAAAAAGGAGGGGATATAAATGCCAGAGAATAACATCTGACATAGCTAAAAAATAATAGTAATGATAATAGCTAACATTTGTTGAGCACACACTGTGTGTGACATGGTTATTAAGTGCTCTGTGTGTATTAAGTCTTCTCTGCAACCCTCTGGGGTCGATATTTTTATTGTCCCCATTCATAGTGAAGAGACCACAGAGAGTTTAGTTGTTTGCTGAAGTAACGCTACTAGAAAATGGTAGAACAGGGATTTAAACCAGCAGTCTGACATCAGAATCTAAGTTCTTGACGAGGAAATTATTACTACATGCGCAAGAATTAAGTCAGAAGAGAGAATATTTTATGTTAAGAAAGGCTGAATTTATTTCATGGGAATTGCAATGTGCATTTCCTTAAAGTTGATGATTTATAGTTTTCTTCCTTTTTATAGATTTAATTTGTATAGGGTTTGAAGGGCCAAACCTTAATGTTAGGGTGCTATTTAAGTGCAGATTTCTAGTTTTCATGACACAATATTTTTGTACTCAGAAGATGAACTCAGTAACTGAACGTGGTTTACTCTTCTACCCAGATGTTTTTACCCTGATCTCTATTAGGGATATTTTGAGTCCTAGCTAGGACCTAGAGGTGGACGTTGGTAGCCACTCAAAAGTTTAGTTGATATTAAGAAAATTTTATTACTCAGAGGTGATAATGAAAATGTATACTTAGTGAATCAGAGAATGTTATAAAGAGGAAAATGAAGTATTGGTTGTATGGATGAACAGATAGATAGATAGACAGACAAACAGACAGATAGGTAGATGGAATATCCATATTTCTTTCTTGAGTTGTGGCTATCTCACTATACATTAATTATTATCCTGGGCATACACCTTCTGTTCTTGTTTCCAAACTCTGGGCTAATGAAATAGATAAATATATTTTATTTTTATGAATATTATTTTTGTTTAGACGGGGTCTCACTCTGTATTTTTTAGTAGAGACGGGGTTTCACCGTGTTAGCCAGGATGGTCTCGATCTCCTGACCTTGTGATCCGCCCGTCTTGGCCTCCCAGAGTGCTGGGATTACAGGCGTGAGCCACCGTGCCCAGCAGGTCTCCATCTTTTTAAACTTGGTCACTTCACACCATGCACTTGATATCATCCTCTGTAAACATTTGAGCTTATAATCCCTGAAGTTTTAATATGGATCCTTTTTTAAAAGCCTGCTTTAAGAAATTTAATAGAGTATGAAGACTTTTTTTATTTTACCAAATATTCTGCTTTGAAATACAGCAATGGCTATGTACTACTTTATCCCATGAGTACACCATACATTTATTTGATTGGGTCCCTATTATTGGACATTTTGGGGTTTTTATTTTTATTTTTATTTTTTTTTTTGAGGCGGAGTCTCGCTCTGTCGCCCGGACTGGAGTGCAGTGGCCGGATCTCAGCTCACTGTAAGCTCCGCCTCCGGGGTTTACGCCATTCTCCTGCCTCAGCCTCCCGAGTAGCTGGGACTACAGGCGCCCGCCACCTCGCCCGGCTAGTTTTTGTATTTTTAGTAGAGACGGGGTTTCACGGTGTTAGCCAGGATGGTCTCGATCTCCTGACCTCGTGATCCGCCCGTCTCGGCCTCCCAAAGTGCTGGGATTACAGGCTTGAGCCACCGCGCCCGGCCCCATTTTGGGGTTTTTAAAACTATTCTGACTAATATTGCAATAGGGATACTTATTCATAGTTCTTTACATCAAATTCTGGTTATTTCTTAATGATAAATTTTTAAAAACAAAATTGTTGGGCTGAAAAACATAATATTTTCAAGATTTTTAATGTATTGTACCGAATTGTCCTCCCAAACACTACCATTGTTTAATTTTCCTTTCCCTAAACCTTCTCTCACATGGAGCAGGAGGTATGCTTGTACTTTTTATTACATTTCTTTGTCATGAGTAAGGCTGATAATTTCCCTTACGTTGATTAATTGTTGTAATTCTTTCACTTATTTTTTCATTAAAAGTTAATTTTTTGCTGATATGTTTTTCTTCCTGATTTACATAAGAACTCTTCTAAATAACCCTTTTGTGACAAGTTTGTGGTTTACTTTTTTCAAATTTGTTGGTAAGCTTTTTCTTCTGTTCTTGAAGTATTGACATGTTAAATTTGATACAGTCAAATCTTTCTTTTTTAGTTTTTCCTTTGAATGTATGCTCAGGAAAGCCTTCCATACCATAAGACCAGAAAAAGCTTATTTTTTCTTCTAATGCCAAATGGTTCTGTATTTTACTCATTAGGTTGGTGTCTGCTTCTCATTCTTCAATTCTTCTCATTCTTCAAGCAAACTTGAACTTGAGGTTTGCGAATCAAACAGATCTGGGAGAGAGTCCTGACATTTCCGCTTACTCTGACCTTTGGGAATTTTTGGAACCTCTTTGGGCTGTGGGTTTTTGTTTGTTTGTTTGTTTGTTTTGTTTTTTTGTGTGTTGTTTGTTTGCTCTTTTTGCCCAGGCTGGAGTGCAAATGGCACGGTCTTGGCCCACCGCCACCTCCATCTCCTGGGTTCAAGTGATTCTCCTGCCTCAGCCTCCCTAGTAGCTGGGATTACAGGCATGCACCACCACCCACCCGGTTAAAATTTAGTATTTTTAGTAGAGACGGGGTTTCTCCATGTTGGTCAGGCTGGTCTCGAACTCTCGACCAGAGGTGATCTGCCTGCCTCAGCCTCCGAAGTGCTGGGATTACAGGTGTGAGCCATAATACCCGGTCCGGGCTGTGTTTTCTTTGTCCATTCAAAGTAAATTTCAACCAAGTCAGGTGCAGTGGTACGTGCCTGTAGTCCTAGCTATGCCCGAGCCCAAGAGTTTGAGGCAGCAGTGAGCTATGATTGCACCTGTGAATAGCCATTGCACTCCAGCCTGGGCAACATAGCGAGACCTTGTCTCTTAAGAAACAGAATAAAATGAAACAACCTGTGAGGGATACCTGGTGTCATAGAAAGTACTGAGCACGGGACCTGGTGCATAGTAAATGCTCAAAAAAATAAAAGCAGTTTTATCTAGCTTCATTCTTCAGAGTAACGTGAGACTAGCACTTGAAGATCCAAGGCCGTTCTGAGTTAGTTTTCTTGAAGTAAACTCTTGGGCACCTTGATTTTTGGCTGTCTTCAGCTTAACCCCTTTCACTTGTAAGTCTCTAATTATCTAAAGCGTATGGTTGTGTTTTCACTTACGCAAGTGGTTTATGTACCATTTATTGAAAGACCTCTTCTTTTCCTTCCTTTCCTTCTGAACCATTGTTTTCCTTCTGTTCGGTCTCCAAATGTACCTTTCTCTCCTCTTTAGCCTTTGACTGACATTTCTGTGAAGCATTTTGTGATGTGCATTTAGAACACTACGTAAAAATAAACTGCATTGTGTTATTTAAATATTTAGAGGCCTTTGTAGCCTTGCAGGCTATTTTTAAAATGACCTTTAAAACCATTTGCAAAGAAGACAAAAGTAATGGGGGAAAAGCATAACCTTTTAATGTTTCCTTCATTAGTGGCGTTCCCTACCTTGGATGCATTGCCTCGCTTTGATAGTTCATAATGTAGGATACATCAAAGACCCAAATAATGGAGAACAATGGGGACCAATTTTTTTTAAAGCTGATTTTGTATTATTGCTGCTGCCATTAGGTGTCAGATGGAAAAGATCCCTTTCTTTTAAATAACCTGGACTCATGATTGATTTTCTATGTGCAGTAGACCCCCTTGGTAATGCTGATGTGTAAAGAAAGACCTGCTATGCATTCATATGTGAATTGGGCTTATCCGGTTTCCTGCGACTTTGCTTTTGTACAGCAAGTTTATTTTGAGAGGAGAGAGTCAATCTGCGTTATATCCAAGTCAGTAATAACAAGAAGCCAGGTTGCAATAAGAGTCTGCTCTGTTCCTTCTTTCATTCAATCCTCCATTCATCATTTCTCCAAAACATACCAGTCCGTCTTTGACTGTATTTTGAGGGTTTGAACCCAGAGCCAACCTTCCAGAAACTTCTCTGATAAAAAAAAAAAAAAATGAGAGATGGAGGTCCAGGGCCACTGTGGAAAGCCAATGTTTGAAAGCCTCAAAAGGCCTGAAACGAGAAGCAGCTTGCAAAGTAGGATTGGGGGATCTGCAAGGCCAGAGTAAGGTAGGAAGCAACCCACAGGGAGGGCCCTGATTGAATTAAGAGCATAGCAGGCCATAAAAACAGGCAGCCAAGGTGTGGCATTGGGTAGATATGGTGCAGGCCAATTAAAATCAATAAAATCAATCTTTTATTGATTTTAAAATAGAACCAGGGCCTAAGGAAGATACTGCCCTCTTGGATCTTTAAGTATAGCTAGGGCGTTTGCATGTGAGAAGTTAAATATTAGGACAAAACAGTCCATGGTGGATGCCAAACGACTGGACTGTCAATAAGCGCTGGAGGAGAAGGTCTTCATGGAAAACCTTCAATGCCAGAGATTTTCTTTCCTTGCTTGCTTTACTTTGCTTTGCTTTTTTTTTTTTTTTAACAGAATCTCACCCCGTCTTCCAGGCAGGAGTGCAGTGGCTCGATCATGACTGCAACCTCAAACTCCTAGGTTCAAGCGATTCTCCTGCCTCAAATTCCTGAGTAGCCAGAACTACAGGCACATACCATCCCATCCAGCTAGTTTTTAATTTTTTTGTTGAGACAGGGTCTCACTATGTTGGCCAGGCTGGTCTCAAACCCCTGGGCTCAAGGATGATCTTGCCTCGGCTTCCCAAAGTGCTGGGACTACAGGCGTGAGCCACAGTGCTCAGCCCACCGGAGACTTTCTATGCTCAAAACAAATAATAATGTTCCAGCCCTGGGTAACTCAGTAAATTTTTTTTAATAGATTATGCTATGTGTTCATTAGGTATAAGAGAGATACTTATTATCCTCATTTTACAGAATTGGAAACTAAGGTTTGGAGAAATTCAGAACCATGTCTGCAGGCTCACAGCTGGTGTGTGATGAAGCAAGTTTTAAATTCAGGGCTATCTGACTCCAGTTATTTACCACCACATCACAAAACAATCTGAAAAACGGAATGTTTGAAAACCATGTGTGGCATAGAATAATGCACCCCTCCCTCAAAGATGTGTGACCACATCTTAATTCCTCCCCCATCTTCCAGAGTACCCCTACTATAGTCATTTTTATCCTTATTAGCAGCCAATGTGATGCTTTGAAAACATAACCCAGATCCAGGATCTTCTGATCAAAACTGTCCAATGACTTCCCATCATACTTAGCATAAAATCCAGTCTTTATCGTGGTCCACAAGGCCTTTCATTATCGGACCACTTCTCCCTCCAGCTGTAATTTCTACCACTCTTCTTTACTTGCTCCTCTAAAATGCCCAGCACACCCTTGCCCCAGGGTCTGTGTACTTGCTGTTTCCTTCTCCCAGATATGCACATGGCTCACTGACTTCGTTCATGTGTGGCCTCTGCAGAAAGCACTTTCCTGACCACCAGTCTAAAATAGCATCTTTCATTTTCACCTTACCCTTCACTTATCACAAACCTTATAGTCTGTATTTATGGGTTGATTGTCTTTTTCTCCCACGAGAATGAAAAGTCCATGATATCTGGTCTGTTTTGTCTCTACTGTGTCTCTGCCTACTAAAACGGTGCCTGACAAAAGGTGAATGTTCAAAAAATCACAAATGAATGAATTTTTACAAATGTTTAAAATTAATGTTTGATGTGAATTACATTAAGACAGTTATTTGCAGACATTCATTTAAAGCATGGATATGCATTTGCAATATTCCATCTGCTGTGTGCACTTCCTAGTGCTAAGGCTTTAAAATATGCAAATATGAAGAAAGTGCAATCCCTTGCTTGCCCTCAAGGCATTTACAATCTAGTAAAGGAGATGAATTTCAGTCATTGTTGGGCTGATAGGTGTAACTTGTAGTAGACTCTGACATCTGTAATCATGTTGCAAGGATAGTTTTATGGGGATTCAGAGAAGGGAGCACTGCATCCAGTTGCTAGCATTAGGGAAACCTTCATTGTGGGGAGTGGGAGAGGGCATCTTTGTGCTGCATGTTGGACAATGAGTAGCATTTTGATATGTGGGACATAAGGAAAATGCATTCTAGGTGAAAGGAACTGCTTAAACGAAGGTACAGAGGCAGAAAAGTCCAAGATGCTTTTCTAAAGAAAAATATTGACCACAGAGAAACTAGTCAGTATTACCCCAATGACAGTAAATATTGAGGTTCAATAAAAACTAGTTGGCATATCTGCTATGCCTAAACAATTTTGCTAATATTCAGAAGGTTCTCAGCTAAAATTCTGACTCATCAATTATTTACTGTTTTTTAAAATTTATTTATTTAAACAACTATTTCTATGGGGAATCTTTTGTAAATTTGTCTGGTCTAATTAATTGGGTGCCGACCAGGCACCAATGCCTTGTCGACTCTCTTTATTTACTATGGTATGCAGTCACTTTTCTTAGTTGTTCCATGCCTCATCCTAGGAAGCAGGTTTGTCCTGTTTGTGTTCATAAGCATGACTGGCCAGTAAAACCCTTGACCTTTAAACTGATGAGTAATACGAATTCATCTCATTCCGTCATGAAACGAAGATTCTCTGTATCAGATATTACTATTTATTAGTAAGGCAAGGGGATGGGGGATGCCATGTGCTCTGAGGTATTGCTATTAGTTAATGAGAATGGTCCACATCTTATCCTTCTTAGGAGTAATTTTTCTGAAGGGCATTGGGAAATTAAATAAACACATCTGAAATTGGATTTAGATTTTGATAGAGCATGAATGATTACAACTAGCATCCTTTAGTAGTCTGGGACTATTCAAATACAGATAAAGACAACGCATTTCCATGAATTCTTAAGAAAACATGTGGCTGGAGTATGAGCCATATTCTTCTGAGTGCTGGGGTTGATGGCCATTAAAAATGAGAAGAGCTGAAACATGTAGGCATTAGTTCCTCACATGACAGTTGCTCTAAATAACCATTTATAGAATGCACTTTTTAATGTGAGCATTTCTAAAGTTAACATGAGCAATAGAAATGTCAAAAGTGAAAATTAAATCATTAATTCTAACATATTTCTTTCCTAATTAAGAATAATTACAGCAGGGGCTAGATTTTATTCACCCTTTGACCTCAACCTTGCTTGCTCAGTGCCTGGGACTTACTGTTCATTGAGCGAATGAAAAATTTTTTTATCAAATCTTTTGCTTAGGCAGGTCCGCAAATGGCAAGGGGCATACCCGGGATATTGCTGAAAATGAGCAATTGATATGCAAGAGTTAGATGAAATTCAGCTAAAGCAGTCCAGGGCTTAAATAATACTAGCTCAGAAAATTAAGATAGAGACTTATCAAAGCTTTCTTTCAGACTGATCCTTAATTTTGAAATGTTTATCTAAACCTCTTAAACTCTAAAATAGTTTTGATGCCTTTTGATAGCAAATTCTGAAATGCCTCAATTAATGTGAAGCCACAATCGATTATGTTTTTAATATGCAAATATTGGTGCTAATGGATTTATAAGACATTGTGATGGACTTAGAATTATAAGTCTTTACTATCAGGCAGCCTTTAGGAAGCAGCTACTAACATGTTTATAAAGGATGCATACACTGGGAAATTGTGGTCAAAATGTCAAACAGTAAAACAGCAGAGTTCAAGCTGGTTCACATCAATATTTATTTTAATTTTGTAAAGACTTATTTGGGTGATTTTTTATGATAGCCTAAGCTTTAGAGAAACATCTTTAAAGATCAAATTTTTAAAAGCATTTGGTCACGTAGAACTGCTTGAAACTATTGTTCAAATAGCCTGCTAAAGCAGATGTGCGGCTTAATTTTTTTAAAACCCAGTGCATGATTGAAACATTTTCTATGTCACCTAGTTATCTGTGGTCAGAAGTGTTTGTTGTTAATAATACTTTATTTTGAATTCATAAATGATTTGTGGAGATTCATGGAATGGGTTGTCTTCAGGCTTCTGGTAATTCATTATATCTTTTGCCTAAGTTGTATTGCCATGCTGGCTGAATAACTGAGCCATATTGGGGGGAACTGACTTATTGAAGCTGATTTGGGCCATGTGGCATTGAATTGCAAGCATGAGTATAACAAGCTAAACCCAAATGAAGTTGGACACTGCTAACTGGGGGCTTGTTGACAATGTGTTGAGATAAGAACCTGTTCCCTGTATCATAAAGGCTTCAAGGAAGACTTGTACCGTAGAAGTCTTTTGATCCTGAGGATGTGAGGGGCTGCCCTTGACCATTGATGTATAGCAGAGGTAGGAAGGGTTTTAATTTTTCAATAACATTCATTGCCTTTTTTTTCCGGAGTAGAAAAGTCATTATTTAATTTAATTTTGTTTTATGTTGTGTTTGTTTGGTTTTTAACCATTTCAATAGTAATAGTGATTTCCTTAGTTGTCATGATTTTTCCCAATAGGTTTTTTCCCTCAGAGGAACTAAATACTGTTTTACTTCAAACTGAGTGCTTCACACTTTGGATCTCAAAATATGTCCTAGGAATTGCCAAAGTTTCTTCCCTTTGTATAGTATGCTCATAGATGCTCTTAGACAGTCAAAAGGGGCATTACATCCCAAGACCAGCTCAATGAATGACAAGAAAGAATAGCTTCCCATCATCCACCTTAGCAACCCACTCCCTCCCAATGCCTTCCCCATCCCCCACCTCGCCCAAACATACGAGGCCTGGCTGTGTGCCTGGTTACCTGTAAAGGAGAAAAGCAGTTACTCTTGGTAGATGACAGCACCCAGTAACAATAACAAAACCTTCGTGAGCTCATCCCCCTTAGAAAGCAATTAAGTTAAGCCCACCTGACTCACTGTTTCCCCCTGAGCATTTTCCTGTGTCCAGTGTGCTGTCTTTTAGATTTGAGGCTGTCAGTGCCAGATTCACATGTTTAAGAAATAAACTCATTTTTTTTCTTTTGATTTGAGGGTTAACAGAGAGTGGGGATACGAGTGACCCAGTAGACAGTGGAGGCCGAACGCTATGAGCTATTATATTAAATTTGCTTAGTGGGTGTTCTGGAGCCAGACTGCCTGGCTTTACATTTCAGCACTGCCTCCACCAACTAGCTGTGTTAGTTTGGGTACGTTATCCAACCTCTTTATGCTTCATTTTCCCCACTTATAAAATGGAGCTTGTAACAACTTCATAGATTATTAGGAAGATACGTGTAAACAGTTAAAGTTCGTATGTGTAAAGAGTTACAACACCTAACACAAAGTAGGTGCACAATAAATTGTGATTATGTCCTTGTTTCTCTAGCCCATTCTTCTTTCTTCCCCCTATCTAACTCACTCTCCACCTTTCCATTTTTGCATTCTCTTGTTTCTATAAAAAATCTGAGATATACTAGGATTAAAATAAGTATATGAGAAAATCAGGGCAAAGGCAAAGATAACAAAAACTAAGTAAAATCAGTCAGAAATGCATTCTCTAAGGCCCTATTCATTTATTAGAAATGGGTTATAAATTTCTTTTTTTTTTTTTTTTTTTTTTGGAGACAGAGTCTCGCTCTGTGGCCCAGGCTGGAGTGCAGTGGCCGGATCTCAGCTCACTGCAAGCTCCGCCTCCCAGGTTCACGCCATTCTCCTGCCTCAGCCTCCCGAGTAGCTGGGACTACAGGCGCCCGCCACCTCGCCTGGCTAGTTTTTTGTATTTTTTAATAGAGACGGGGTTTCACCGTGTTAGCCAGGATGGTCTCAATCTCCTGACCTCGTGATCCGCCCACCTCGGCTTCCCAAAGTGCTGGGATTACAGGCTTGAATTTGCCTCTGAATATCCTACTGGCCAAAGAGGAACATCTGATCAGTTGTAAGAGCCAAAGTTTCCAAAAGATAAAATATGCCAACGGGTTTGGAAAAGCACGGCTTTCATTCACCCCAAGTTTTGAGCATTATTCTTATGGGCCCTCGTAACAGGAATGCTGTGGTATGTGGGATAATATGGAACTAGGGCAGCGCTCCTGGATTTATTTGATCACAAGCCCTTTCTTTGCAGAAGTTCTTGCAAACATTCCCCCAGATGTGGTATTTCTGCAATTGGGAATTGCCTGTGACCATTGGCGTGGTAAATTGGAATGTTCAAGAAAAGAGAAACTCTAACATTCTACTTAAAAGGGTTGCATAGTGTGTGCATATGTTTGCCTGCCCACAAGCTCATGGACATGCCTTTAAGAGTTCTTTGGGGCTTTCAAATAACTTGAAACTCCTATACACTCATAAACTGCTAATGATTTTGCTTCCACACAACCAGATGTATCTCTGGTTCTACACATCACCTCTTTCTCATGGAACTGTTTGGGCATATTCCTGTATACGAGTCTATTGCTAGAAAACAAAGGAACAAATGAGAAGAAAATACTGTTGAAGGTTAAAAGCCAAAAGAGATATAAAACATTAAATTTCTGATTTTCATGTTTGTTTTATGATCTGGCGACTTTGTCTAATTAATGGCACGTTTCTTAGTATACAGTGGTGATCACTGAGTACAGTTTTACTCACTTAGGTAAATTAAGTAGTCCTCTTATTTAGAATAGGGTAATCAAATATGTCATAGTGAACATTATGTTTATATAATTGTATACATCTATCTCTGGATATTCTACCTCTCTTATATAGGCCTCTTTTGAAAATTTGTGCAGGAAAAATTTAAAAGTCAACATAGAATTCCTTTCAGTGAACATTATAACCTTTTTCCCCACAGAGAGGTTATTTTTGGTTTCTGTTATGTCCCTGACCCCCACAAGGTAGCCAAACCAGACTTTCCATCCTCATCTTCCCCCACACTCGGCTCAGTCTCCACAGGTTTTGCCCCTTCCAGGCGACCTCGTCCAGGAGTGTGATAAACCCAGGCCTGGCTCCTGGGGTTGAAAGAGGTAGAACAATCTATGTAGTGTCCCCTTGCCTTCCTTTCACCCCTGACATATTTATCTGGGAAAGTTGAACCACACTGTACTGTAGGAACAGCGTTGAGAGGGAAAGAAATTTACAGAAGAACCAACAAGTCACCTACGAGGTAGAGGAAGAAAGGAAAATTGGTTCCTTTTACTTTTCCAGGGAGGGAGTAAATAAAAGGACAGGCTCATAGCTTTACTGTTTTTCCACTACAACCTTAGCTGCTTCTGAGCAAGTACCCACTTGTGCTGCTTTCAATTGCATGGATTTGCCTAACTCCAGAGACGGCTCTGTGCACACTGGAGGATCACTGCTCCCTGTCTCTACCTCAGGAGTTTGTAACTCATATATCTGGGGACAAGCAGGAAATGACCTGTGTAAGACAGAGGGAGTGAAAGACATTAGGCATTTTCCCTGCTAAGGCCACTATCTGCCCACCCACATCCAGCCTGTGCTTGCAGCTCCATGTCATTCTTACCTCCACAATAATGATGGCTTAGAAGGGCCCTACAGGGAAAGAATATGAGTAAAATAGGCCAGGGGTGGAACACAGGGGTATGGGAATTAGCACACACCCTGTCCCTAGAAAGGACAGCTGTGGTGGAGGTTGCATCTTAAGTTATCGTACCCTCCAACTTTTCACGCAAAGCTAGAAATTAGTATGTTCTTGTTAAAGTATCCAATTTTTAAAGCACTGTGTGAGTCAAAACTCTTCTGTTGGCCACATGTAGTCTTTAGGCCATTGTGTGCTAGTCTTTTTTTTTTTTTTGGGACAGAGTTTTGCTCTTGTTGGCCAGCCTGGAGTGCAATGGCGCAATCTTGGCTCAACACAACCTCCGCCTTCCGGGTTCAAGCAATTATCCTGCCTCAGCCTTCCCGAGTAGCTGGGATTACAGGTGCATGCCACCACCCCTGGCTAATTTTGTATTTTTAGTAGAGATGGGGTTTCTCCACGTTGGTCAGGCTGGTCTCGAACTCCCAACCTCAGGTGATCCGCCCACTTCGACCTCCCAAAATGCAGAGATTACAGACGTGAGCCACCGAGCCCGGCCATTGCGTGCTATTCTGATCTAACTCTTACCAGCTTGAGCATCAAATCTTCCTGCCCATACCACGTGTGCTGCTGCTCCCCCGAATTCTATAACCAGCATCCTTTACCACTCATTTGTCACTTACTGGTGCTTTTCCTCATTATTTCCAGGAAGTAGGGCAAGTCACCATAAGACAGTTATGAGCTGTGTGAGGATAAGAATTAATGTCTGCATCTCCCTATCACAACTTTCTCATTTGCCTTGCGCACAACTGGGCCCCAGTAAATACCTATATATTTATTGTTCTTTTTTTCAGTTATTCCTAATACTTTCTTCATATTACATGTCTAGGACCATGGCCCAGCTGCCCACTAGTTAATGACACTTGAACAGACACTTACATTTGTTTTATTGGTGACTGATGGCTAAGATGAGAATGGGAAAAGAACTAGAGAGAAGACTCACTTTTCTATTTCTTTGTTAAATTTTGTCTTTTATGCAATTAAAATGAAATACTAGTTTTCACAATAAAATTAGCTTCCCATTTTTAAAGAATCCAGTCCTAGTGGCAACAGCTACCACGTAATATTAAACACCAACTTTATGTCAAGGGCTTTACATATATTATTTCTCATCCTTACAGCAACCCAAGAGGTAAGTGTTACTGTTCACATTTTAAAGATAAGAAAGCTAAGTTGGCCGGGCCTGGTGGCTCACTCCTGTAATCCCAGCACTTTGGGAGGCGGAGGTGGGTGGATGACCTGAGGTCAGGAGTTCGAGACTAGCCTGGCCAACATGGTGAAACCCTGTCTCTACTAAAAATACAAAAATTAGCTGGGCATGGTGGCGGGCACCTGTAATCCAACTATTCAGGAGGGTGAGGCAGGAGAATTGCTTGAACCCGGGAGTCAGAGGCTGCAGTGAGCTGAACCGCTCCACTGAACTCCAGCCTGTCCAACAGAGCAAGACTCCTTAAAAAAAAAGAAAGCTAAGTCACAGAGAGATTGAGTGGCCTGTCCAAGACCATCTAGGCAGGAGGTGAGCCAAGATTGCAGAGCAGGTATATGTCCCCTGTTACAGCACTTAAGACATCATACTGTAATTATTCACTGCACTGCACCCCCTCTACACCAACAACTCCAGGAGCAGAGACTGACTCTGTCTTATTGATCACAGTATCCTCAGTGCCTAGCACAGTGCCTGGCCTAAAATGGGAAAGTAGGAAAGATTTTCTGAATGGAAAACTATCCTACTGCCCCACTTCCGTTACTTGTCCTTTGTTATATAAGAAATTACTCCAAACTGAAATAATAAGCATTCATTATGACACAATTTCACTGGGTCAGGGATTCCTCCGTGGCATAGCTGGATGGTTCTGACTCGGTCTCTCATGAGGTTATAATTAATTGTAGGCTGGGGCTGTAGGCATCAGAACACTTGACTGGGGCTGGAAAATCTGTTTCTAACCTCACTCAAATGGCTGCTGTCTGGAGGCCTTGTGCTTTTATTCCGTCCCTTGGGCTTCTTCATAGGCGAGTATCCACATGGACCTCTCCATGAGTGAGTGTTCTCACAACATGGCAGCTGGCATCTCTAAGAGAGAGCGTAGGTGAGAATAGCCAAGACAAAAACCTTGGCATCTTTTATAATCTAACCTTGGAATTGACACCTCATCACTTCCGCAGTATCCTTTTGATCACATAGACCAACATGGGAGGGACTACATAAGGGTGTCTGCTCCCAAAAGGTATTGGGAGGCCATCTTGGGGGCTGGCTACCACAAAACCCTACTGTAGACCCTTACTGTGATACAAACACTCACGCTACAGCTTCCTCCTTTGAAAAATTTTACTTTAACCCTTTTAGAATTTCTTAAAGACACCCAGTAGAATTAGATAAGACTTCCGTATCATTTACAATGCTGTTATGTATGTGTATATATATATATATATATATAACCAACAGTTTAATATTTAAAACAGCGTATGCCTGATGTGATGAGTAAAGTGCCAAATGTGATTAAAAAGAACATTTATGGGGTTCTTGATGAAGCTGTATAAATAATTTGCCAAGGAAAAATGATACACAAAGCCTATGGGCCACTTGGACTATAGTTTTTAAAATTTGTAGGTATTATTTCTTTTCTATATTTAAGTCATTGAAACAACCACTTAAACCACATGTAGACATGCTGGCAAATATATTGGAATCACTGGTATAATTATTTATTTCATGAAGGGGAAATAGGCCTTTTATATGATGACCTTACGATAGGGTCATTATTATATGCGGAAAAATAAGCGCCTGTCATTTTCTTGTTATTCTGAGGTCACAGCCTACCACAGAGATTTTAATATTTGAAAACAATTCTATTCACTGGAATTTCAGCAGTTAAAGTAATGATTTTCTTAAGATGCAGCATTCTGATGCACTATGTCTGACCTTTCTTGGTCAGGAAAATAACATCTTCAACATCTCTTGTTTCTTATTCTGCTCTTTCCATATTACTTGAAACTGATGTTAAATGATCAGGATGCTTTTTCACTTCTTTAGCATCTTAATTAGCATGTGTCTGTTCCTATAGCTATCATGAGATGTAGCAGCTTTTGCAGTGACAATATCTTCAGTCAAATATTTGTACTTTAAAAATCATTTTAACAAAATGTATACTAGTAAAAATAAAGTTGGAAATCAAAATCTATAGAAATAATTATCATTTTCCAATGATATAATATCATTGGAAAATAATTATTTTTTGATATCATGGGAAAATGATAATTATTTTTTGGTGGGATATATGGTTATGATAAGGATTTGGCGAATCTTATTTTATTTCTATGTCAGTATGTTTTAAGAAGTTCCTGTTATACTGTGCTGCCTAATCCTACCAAAAACCTGGGCATATGCTTTGGGGAGGGATTAGGTGATGAAGTGTGTTTTTGCTCTTTGAAGGAGAATTCATTAAAATAAGAACTCATTATAAGAAAAGGAAGCAAGTAATATTGAACAAACATTTAAGATGGTTATATTAATGAAGGTAGTCTTAGCTTTGGAACAAGATCATTAAAAATATGAAAAACTTCTTTGGGGGTAGTTAAAAATAACTTTAAAAGTAATTACATTTGTAGTAATGATGAAAAGGATGGGGGAATAATTTGAGTATAAACTCTGTGAGAACAGCGATCAGATCTTATTAATTTTCAAACTCCTCTTCTTGAGTCTAGTCCTTTGAGTACAGTAGAAGACAATAAATGTTGAATGGATACATGAATGATATGGTATGTTTTTATAATATAATTATATTACCTTATTTCTGCATGGAAGCCATGCTTCTTGTTTTAGAAACATTCTAATTTTTAAAGTCTTTCTTCTGAATACTTTGTCATCATAAAGTTATTTTAAGCATTTATCCAGTATGCATCCCCCCCGACATATTATTACCCCCTGAATTAAAAAAAATGAAATCACGTTGGTGAATTAAATGTCGTGGGTTTTGTTTGCCAGATTCAGTGGTGCCTCATGGAGCAGTGGTCCCAAATCCATGTGGAAAGGGGTTTGCTGCTGAAGTCCCCATGGCCCTTAGGCAAATTGCTTCATCCAGAGTGGTACTCTGAATCTCATTTTTAAAAGGATAGGGTAGTTTTAGCCTTATTATCACAAAATAATGGCAATTTATTCCTAGGCATTTTCAAAGACTGCACCCTGACTTTTAAGTATAATATTTGCAGAAAAATGGTGGTAAACACACAGGAAAAGAAAAAACAGTATGGTAAACAAAACACACAGGAAAAGAAAAAAAAAAAAAAGAGGTGCATTTAATTGGCCTTATTCCAGTTAAAATCATCTTCAGTGTTCAGGGGGAATCATAAAAAGTATATACTTTTCCAGTCTTGTTTTTTTTCCTCAAGATTTTTCAAGTTGATCCATTAGGACCATGCTGTGGAAAACATGGGTGGCCCCAGGAGTGTCTCTAAGAGCTTCAAAGAAGCCAATGATGAGCTGTTGTTGCCGTAGGTAAAAGCACCCAAAATCAATAATCTCTTGAGCCTTGTAATCTCATTTTCCTTTCAGAGGCATTTCCCAAACCAAAACACCAAGCAAAATGTGGCATAAAGTCAAAGAATCTTTGATTTGGAAAGGATCTTTGAAATCATCCAGTCTGATTTTTATCTCCTCCCCAAATTTCTTTTAGACAATTGACTCTAATATTACGACCTAATGAATAAAATAATTTTACCAAAAGAGAAAATAAATCTGTGTACATTTCTTTTGTTTTACTTTGATAACATTACTCAGAACTTAGGACAAAATACCTATTTAAGAATTGCTTTCCCTCTGAACTCTAGGATGGATCTAGACTGTGTGGACTGTCTAACACATGAAATGAAAATGTCTGTCAGTTGTTGTCAGGCAGATTTTTGCTGCTTTCTTAATACCAAATTTTCTTATGCTCACTGTAAAGAAACCTAGAGCTACTTTTAATCTCAGCCATTTGTAATGAGAGCTGTCCCAGCATGGTGACATTGACAAATACTAATAATCTTTAAAAAGAAATGACAATGGAGTAATGTTACTTGCATTGGCCAAAGTCCAGTGATTCTAGGCATGACTCGTAAATAAGATTTCTTCTCTTATTGGACATAGGTAGAACATAATAAAATGTATTATCTGTTGAGCTGGATTGTCTACGCTTTTTGTTGCCATTGTTTTTCATTGTTTTCATCATCACGCAGTTTAGCAAGTAACTTGGAAGGACTTTTGGAAGCATTAGAAGGATTAGAAGTTCTGATTGATTGTCCATGCTTCCAATACGGTAGTTCCTTAAAAGCTCCCTAGTAATTTGGCAACATATTATTCTGATCACCTGTGTAAAATGTATTTGTGTATGATGACCTTTCTCAGTGTACATGGTAAGAATGAGGATAAGGTTCAGTGGGAAACTTGTTGAGTTCCTTAGAGGTCATCAAGATTATGCCATAGCAAATAATTAATTTTTATTATCAGTACCCTAAATTTATATATTTGGCATATAAAAACCAAATCTAGAAAGAAAAGAAGAAGCAAAAGTGAGTTATGCTCATTGTAAAATCTGACAAAATAGTCATCTTTGGTAAAGCCCATTTGGTGAGAAAGGTAATTATTTTAAAAATAAAAAAGCCATTTTATCATAAGTTTGAAAACTAAGGTATCAGGATTTTCATGTGACTAAAAATGTTGTCTATCTGTTATCAATCAGGTACCCAATCTGGTCAGATAGTCATTTGTCCTAGAGAGGTCTAGAAAGGAAAACACGGTTTTAATTAAGATTGGTAGAAACTAGAACAAGAGTTTTCAGTCTAAGTTAAATTTTGGTCATCATATATACATTTGTGTAACCTAGAGTGATTTCTTTCTTGCTTCCCACTAGTCATACTGTAATAAAATGACAAGCATCTTTCTGTTTTGTTTTGTTTTAAGAGACGGGGTCTCGCTCACTCTGTCACCCTAGCTGGAGTGCAATAGCATGATCATAACTCACTGTAACTTTAAACTCCTGGGCTCAAGTGATGATCCTCCCACCTCAGCCTCCTGGTTAGCTAGAATTTCAGGTACATGCCACCATATCCAGCCAGTTTTTTAAATTTTTTGTAGAGATAGGGGTCTCACTGTGTTGCCCAGGTTGGTCTGGAACTCCCAGCCTGAAGAAATCCTCCTTCCTCAGCCTCTGAAAGCACTGGGATTATAGGCGTAAGCCACCATGCCCAACCCACAAGCATCTTTTCAAAGAAGGCTTTGTAGATAATAATCTATAAAATATGGATTTCATGTGATTTTTCGTTTACCTAAAACATGTAAATAAAAGTTATAATGAAGCACTTGCCTATCTTGACAATAGAGAAAAATAAAACAATATATATCTATGCTTGCTTGTTTGGACACCATTCTCAATGTTTGCCATTTATTTTGCATATAACCTGAATATTTTACAAATATGGCGGTGAGGTAGGAAACAGACTGTTTTCTTCTTTCTGGTTTACAGATAATGGATTTTTTAAAAAATGATACTGATTTTCTCAATGTTAATAGTTATTCAACAGAACGAATAAATATTACTCTTTCCTTCTAATAAAGCACGTGTTCAGTACACATATCTAGTCATTTTGGAAGACTTTGCCCAATGGAGAAATGAAGGGGATGTTTTAATAATGGGATATACTATTTTATACCATTCAATATACTATTTAATAACAGTCTTGTAGTTGCTGAAAAAAAAAGTTGGTCTTTTTTAAAAGTTACAGTTGTTCATCTTTCGTGAAGGTTAATGTTTTTCTTTTGCTGCGTTTGTCTTTTCACATTTCGGCTCCTAGAATTTTTATACTACTGGAAGAATATATAAAGAATATGTTTCGTTTCCCCCCACTTCTTATGTCGGTATGGCTATCTTTACAAAATTCTTTATACAAAGATGTCCAAAAACACTCAGGTACTTCCTATGCTTTTATGCCTTTCACCTTCTTCCCTCTCGGTAGAGCTCACTCTCTCTCAGCCTTTTTTTTTCTCTTCTCCTTCTGTCTTTTTCTCTTTTTGTATCCCCTCTTTTGCAGACTCTTCACTGCCTAACTTTAAATTGATTAGAATGCATTAATTTTTAAATAAGTGTCACATATCCTTAACTGAGCACTAAAAGGTTGAGAAGGCTTCATGGTGTAGAGTCTGATCCAAAACTAAGTGAGAAGAATTTTAAAAACAAGGGCTGCCCTTCATTAGCCCTCATGCTATCTCCTGACAGGCTCAGTGCACTTCGTTGCCATGCCAGGCCAGGGCAAGCCCTGCTGCCGTGCACCATTTACCCTCTGTCAGCAGCTTCAGTCGGAGCTTGGGCGATACTGTACATGCGAGTCTGTCATGCGTCAGCCTCAATTAAGCTCATATTGCTGTGCTTGGAAACACATCAGCCTCCTGTTAACCATTTTTTTGTTCTTGCTGTTCCTTTTTTTTCTTCCATTTTTCCCATTCAGCTTTCTCTAGAAATCCATGTTTCATTTGGTGAAAATATGTTCATATTTTTTTCAACTTTTTACAAAGGGGAATGGGTTTTAGAGGAACTAATGTACATAGGTTCCAATAAGTTGATGGTACTCATGGAAATGTGCTCAGTTAACCCCTGAGTTCGTTAGTTAAAGAAGGGAATTATAGGTAACTCTCATCTGTACCTGTGCCATGCTTGGTCTTGAGTCTTAAGAAGCAATTTTGCTTTAGACTTTGTAAGGGTACAAGAGCATCAGGCATCTGGCATTATCAAATGTTGAAGTACTTCTTCACAACGTTTTGTTTACTCGTGCCCTTGTCACTTAAGGTGGTGCTTTTATTTTTTTAAGAATAGAATAAGACCTTACTACACTTGAGGGGGAGAAAGTGTAGACAGCAGCGGTTAATAATTTGGTTCACTCTTTTGTGGCTTACCATAAGTTTATGGGAAAAAGAAAGAGACCACCCATGGCTTCATCATGCCTGATGGTTGGCTCACCAACTTAGTCTCGTACAAGAAATTATCTTTAAAAGGGGATTCTCGAAAAAATAAAAGAAGAAGCTTTGAAGGGGGTTTCTTTTCCGTATCTAGATAACTATAGATTATCAGAAAGAGCTCCTGTGTATTTTAATGGACAGGTAGACATTGAGACAGTTGGGCATCTTGAAGGACTTGTGGAGATTTTATGGCCCTGGTCAGTTTGTGAAAGTCAGGTTAGATTTTATGGGCCTGGTCAGTTTGTGAAGTCAGGTTAATCCAAAAGGCTATTGTCAGATATTGGTCACAAGGCACAATTATGAAAGAAATTACAACACTGAAAATCCTAAGAGATCTGTGACAGCAAGGCTCTCAGCAGAAAGCAAGGTCAGTTTCACAGATGAGAATAGGGACACAAAATGTGTAGTTATTTTTTTTCTTTTTTCATAAGCACACCACCAGCATAGGAAAGTAGCTTTTAAATAGAATCATATTGATGGATCAATCCCAGGAAAGGAATGGAGTACACAGATAATGGAGTTCAGATTTCCAAAATATGTGGCAAATGGATCACTGTTGAAATTATTAGCTGAAAAAAAACCTAAAAATCCATCAATATCTGACATTTGTATTGGCAATGGGTTAAGGATTTCCAATAAGACTATGTGGCAGTCCATGATATTGACTTTCTGGAAGATATATATTAGCATTAGATGCGAAGTTTATTGAACATCTTAAAGGAAAAATTATTTGCAAGAATAAACTGTCACAGTAGTTTAGCAAGGGCAAGGTTTTTCTGAGATACTATAGATGGAGAGATTTCCATCTGGAAAACAGATGGCAGCAGAAAAGTGACATAAATTAATATTTCGGAATAGTTCTCTTACACCTCAGGTCCTGATGGATATTGTCAAGGGAGTCTTCACTTTAACTTTTTCTAGAGAACACATCTCTTTTTGTTTGGCTGAGTCACAACAATGAGGTTGTTTATTTATTTAACACATACTTTGAGGCCCTATTATGTGGCAGACACTTGTTAGGTACAGGTGAGTCAGTGGTGAACAAAACAGACCTCCCTGGCCCTCATGGGCTTTACAGCCTAATAATGAAAATAGACATTAAAATATATAAATTTTAAGCCATATTAATTGGATTGATGGAAAGTCCAGAGGGCTGTTAAAGTGTGTAATAGGGGATCTTGATCTTTGTCTGAGGGAGTCTGGGAAACTTCCCTAAATAAGTGACATTTAAAATGTGATCCGAAAGATAAGTAAGAATTAAGTAGGCAAAGGGCATGGGGAAGGGTGAAAGATAGGAATAGCCCACTAAGCAGAAGAAAGAGCCAAAGCAAAGACCCTAGGGTAGGAAGGAGTATGGCACACTGAGACAGTGAGGTGCACAGGGAGTGAGGTAGAGTGTGCTAGGAATGTGCCTAGAGGCAGAGATGAGAGCTAAATCATATTTAGGCTCTTAATGGGCCATATTTGGATTTTACCTGTATCTGAGACGACATTTTCCACCTGCAAAATAAGACGATTAAGCATAAAGTTCTCAACCTAGGAGGCTGTTGGAAATGAGTGATCTGATATTAATGGATATTAGATAAAAGTTTAAACATAGTATTTAATGCACTGAAGGATTATTAAGAAAATAAGGAAAATCCCCAAAAAGAGAAAGAGGGAAGCAGTAGGGTTGAAATTAGAATAGAGAGCAGTGATTTATAAGTGTACAAGAAAGCCCAAGATGTTCAGGGACCAAATTTAACCACCAGCACTGCAATCAGGAATCTAAAATGCAGGAGTACATGCACACTTGCATATGTGCCCACATATGCATTTGTACACACACTTATGTGTGCACACACTCACATGCAATAGGATAGCTAAACCTGAAACTCTTCTATTTAGCCAGTACACTTGAAGAGGGTTAAAATAGTCCTAGGTAGGCCGGGCGCGGTGGCTCAAGCCTGTAATCCCAGCACTTTGGGAGGCCGAGACGGGCGGATCACGAGGTCAGGAGATCGAGACCATCCTGGCTAACACAGTGAAACCCCGTCTCTACTAAAAAATTACAAAAAACTAGCCGGGCGAGGTGGTGGGCGCCTGTAGTCCCAGCTACTCTGGAGGCTGAGGCGGGAGAATGGCGTAAACCCGGGAGGCGGAGCTTGCAGTGAGCTGAGATCCGGCCACTGCACTCCAGCCTGGGCGACAGAGCGAGACTCCGTCTCAAAAAAAAAAAAAAAAAAAAAAAAAAAAAATAGTCCTAGGTAAATCATGCCTATTGACTTCCAGAAAAAACTAAACAAATTTTCTTCTGGAGGAAAGCATCCCTAAATTAGGCTCTCTGGATTCCTATACATTAAGTTCAACAAAATATGAGCTAATTAAAAAGATTTACCAAACATACAGTGAAAAAAAAATATAACCATAAATGAGAGTCAACTCAAACAGCAAATAACACATTTTTACTTCACAAGGTTTTCAAATTCTGTCATTATCAATGTAGAATAAAAATAAGAATTGTATATAATGTATACAGAAAATGAAAGTGGAACTTTTAAATGATCAAGCAATATAAGACTATTAAAATGTCCATAAGGAACCACACAGAACTTTTTGAAATTAAAATCTGGAGGAATGAATTTAAAAGCAGATCTGAGAAAGCTGAAGAGACAATTAGTGAATTGGAAAATATATCTGAAGGAATTATGCAGAATGCAACAGAGAGAGAAAATAAGGTGGAGCACACAAGAGAGATGTTGGGACATGTAGGATACAAAAAACAGACCAAAAAGACATCAAATTAGACTTCCAGAATGACAAGTTAGAGGAACAATAATTTGAAAAGATAATATCTGAGAAATTTCCAAGTCTGCCAAAAGACATAAATCCACAGAGACACAACATAGACCAAGCAAAATAAATACACAGTTTCACATCTAAACACCTTATAGTGAAACTACAGAACACCAAAGCCGATAAAGGCAGTCAGAGATAGAAGACACATCACCTGTCAACAGATGGCAAATTAGATTGAAAGTTGGCATCTCAACGAGAATTGAAGCCACAAGACAGTAAATAATATTCCAAGTTTTAAGGGAAAATAACTACCACCCTAGCATTGTCTTCTCAACAATGTGTCTTTCAATAACACGAGCAAGACAACATTTTCAGATAAATAAAAACTAGGACATTGCCATCTGTAGATTTTTACTAAAGGGGTTTTTTAAAAGAAGTACTTCAGAATGGAGGAAAATGACTCCAGAAGGAAGATAGAAGATACAGAAATGAAAACTGAACAAGAAATTACTAAATATAAAAGAATAAGATTTATATTTTAAATTTAGATTAAAAATAATAATAACAATATCTAATTTGGAAGGAGAGTTCATTTTAAGTAAAAGAACTAACCCCTTCTTCCTTTTTTGCTTTGTTATTGGAAGTTAGGAGGGGAGTGGTCAGAGTTAAAGTATTCTAAGGGCCTTATATTTTCAGGACACGTGTAAAAATATTCATAAACTTTGGACTTCGTTACATATGCATGGTAAAATTTCAAATATTCTCATTTAAAGAATAAAAATAAGATTAGAATCGAAACATTTTACAAAAATCATTTGTATTTCTATTTAAAAGCCAAAAAAAAAATGAAACAAATTAAAGGTGCCATTTACAACCACAAAATAGAAGATGCCTGGGAATGAATATAATAAAAGATATACAAAGCAGCTGGGCACAGTGGCTCACTCCTGTAATCCCAGCACTTTGGGAGACCAAGATAGCTGGATTACCTGAGGTCAGGGGTTCGAGACCAGCCTGGCCAACATGGTGAAGCGCTGTCTTTTCTAAAAATACCAAAAAATAGCCCAGTGTGGTGGCACCTGCCTGTAGTCCCAGCTACTCGGGAGGCTGAGGCAGGAGAATCACTTGAACCCGGGAGGCGGAGGTTGCAGTGAGCTGAGATGGTGCCATTGCATTCCAGCTTGAGCAACAGAGTGAGATTCTGTCTCAAAAAAAATAAAAAATAAAAAATACAAGACTGATCTCTTCTATTTAACAGCTGTGAACTTGAGCCAGTTAATTTCTCTGAGCCTGTTTCTCATCTATAATATGGCAATAATAGTAGTACTTAATAGAATGGTGAAAATTAAATGAGATAAGTAGCATTTAACAGTGTACCAAGTCCACAGTAAAACTCCCAATAAAAATTAGCCCCTACCTCATCAACATCATCATCATTATCATCCTTAAGTGTGAAGCTAAAAGGCATGAGAGAAATAATGACCCCAGCATTCCAAGATCTTAGAGCCTAATAGACTGGGATAATGAAATATACAAATCATTATTTTTTATTTATATATATAATATATATATAGTAAATGTCAAAAGGTAATATCAACGGACTGTTAGGAAGGAGCAATAATGTTTGGCTTAGGGGAAGGAAGAAGGGTTGTCAGAAGAGACTTTGTGAGGTAGATGATTTTTGACTCTGACCTTAAAATATTAGTATAGTTAGAATATGCATACCATAGATAGGGAGGACATTAGGCCAAAGTGTTGCTATATATACATTTTGGAGTCTGCCTTCATTAGGCAGATATCTAATTATTGAATATTATTAGGACATCCAAGGTGGACAGCAGGGAGATGCAAAAGCACAATGGATGATTGAGGGGTAATTCAGCTTGACTGGTTAAGAGGAGGTGAGGTTGGAAGGATAGGGTAGAGGAAATACATTGAAATTATAGAACTGAGTTTTGTTCACACAGCCTATCATGATAATCAGCCGAGTATTAATTAGCTGTCAGATAACAAGATGATGTCTGGGAGAATCTCTAAGAAAAAATAAATACATCCTCTGGAATCATGCCTGGCACATTAGTAAACACAGTTTTGTTTTGTTTTTTAAAGAACTAATATATATATCGGCCAGGTACGGTGACTCACGCCTGTAATCCCAGCACTTTGGGAGGCCGAGGCGGGCGGATCACAAGGTCAGGAGATCGAGACCATCCTGGCTAACACGGTGAAACCCCGTCTCTACTAAAAATACAAAAAAAAAAAAAAAATTAGCCGAACGTGGTGGCAGCCACCTGTAGTCCCAGCTGGAGGCTGAGGCGCAAACCCGGGAGGCGGAGCTTGCAGTGAACGGAGATTGCACCACTGCACTCCAGCCTGGGTGACAGAGCAAGACTCCGTCTCAAAAAAAACAACAACAACAACAACTAATATATATTTTGCAGTGTGTTCAGAAAATTGTCATATTGGTAATGTCATGTCAAAGTAAACTAGCAGGGTGTTTTGTTTTCCAGCTGACTTCATGATTGAAAAGATAAGTATATACATGGTCCGAGCCAATCCATTGGATTTGGAAAATGGTTCTTTGGGAGAAACAGTGGAAAGGGAGCTTAATGGGACTAAAAATGTGGAAATAAGTCAGACATGATCATGAAGACAGTTCCTTATGTTCACCTGGAGGTCTGGGTGGGGAACGCTTTCCAGGGATGGAGAAAATGTGGGCCCTTGTGTTCAAGAATCTTACAGTCTCATTTTAGGAGCTAGACTGACACTCCAACAGCTCTTCTTTGAACTCTTCGCTGCCTCCACCTGGGAGGCCCCAAAGCTACAAGGCTGGCCTGGGGCTTCTTTAATGTTGTTTCTGCAAAATATACAACTATGTTTGTTTCTTATTTCCAAACCATACCTAATTTTTGCAGAGCTTTCCTCTTTAATGTTTTGCCCAGATGCACACAATCGTCATTCTCCTCGTGACTAGACACAGCTGGGGGAGGAATGTCTGCTAGATGAGACTTTAATTAACTTCCTTCCTTGTGAGTAAGGCTCGGGATAAAATGTACATGGATCTTTCTTGCCTTTTTCCTTGACAGTGGAACTGATTTGCTTGCCAACAAGTACATATGTAGTGGGATCAGGAGGGGAGGATGGAAGCTAGAGGTGGAAGGGAAGGAGACAGCACCTAGGGGAGGACATAGCTGAAAGAGTGTCCAGCATGGAGAACATGGCTGTCCATGTGGTTCGGGAAGGTGTCGACCCCTAGGTTGCAATTTTAACTTTGAAATTGTTCAGCAACAATCTGGTTTTCCCAAGACTTTTAAAACTGTTGTCCAGGCCAAGCATGAGCAGTCGCAGCTCCCGCTCTTTCTGCTTCATCTTCTTCCCCTTTTTTACTTTTTATGCCAAAGAGTTTCTCAGTGTATTTGGTCACAGATCCTGTTCATCTTACCATCTCATGAAACAAGATGGGGGGAAATGTTGGACTTAGGCGCACTTCATAAATAGTTTTTATATATGTTTTATGTAAGTTTTTCATAGTCCCTCTACCGTCCTTATCAGGTACACATTATTGTCCCCATTATTCAAATGAGAACTTAAGGTTAAGTGACTCTCTCAAGTTCACAAGCCAAGAAAAGAGCAAAAATTTGTACCTAAATTCTCCTAATCTGGGAACCATTCCACCACATTGTACTACCTCTTAGGTTCATGTGTATCATTTCAGTGAGCACCAATGTGTCCCATCCTTCTCTGGACCCTGTCTCTGGAAGTACTTTATAAATGTACTTCTGCCTTGGCTTTTCCAGTCATAGCATGTAGCACGAAATCCTTAATTGTCCACTGTGTAACACCTTTCAAGACATGCACTGTTCCATGTGGCACTGACTACTCCAGAGTCCCTGGCAACATTATGCTTTTTTTGCACACTCGTCTCTATTTTCCATGCTATACATTCCTTATATGCAAGGTACTCTTAGTAATTGCAGCATCTGGCCACCGTCCTTGGCCCCATAGTATCACCTGGTACTTGTTTGCTAAATGACAGTATTCCTCAGTTGTAGGAGTCGAGAGAGAGAGAAAGAGAAGAGGGAGACGGTAGAGAGAGAGAGTTGGGGTGCTTATTTTAACTCTGGTTCTAATCATGCTGCAGGATCAGCTTGCCAAGAAACACTTAAGGCTCTGTTTTTTGTATGTAGGCAGGTAATCCTCTGATAGAGAAACATACAGTTATCCCATCAAAATGTGAGCACAGAAATGTATCAACAACATGCCATAAGCCAATCGATATACCTAAAAGCCAAACTGCAAACCAGTCCCTGTGCCCCTGAAGGGGGCCTCAGAATATAGCTGTTTTTGCAGGCTTTAACATTAATTGGCACAAGACACACCCAACTGAAGCAACATCTGTTGCTGGTTTTGAGCTTCCTCTGCCTTTTACTGATGCTAAAATTTTTAACTTTGGCTTTGGTAGATTTTCATGCAGACCAAGAGTGCTATTTTTATGTATAAAATTTTATATTTATAAAACAAAAAGTACCTTAAAAAAAAAAAAAAGAACAGGTGTAATGGGATCGGGTAGAAGAGCTAGGACTAGAAAGAGTCACATATGTATTTCTTTATAATGGATTAAGGGAAAACCAGGAAATAAGTGCAGACTGGACATGTTTCAAAAGAAAATAAGATTTGAAAGATAAAAATCATCAATTCCTATAATTTAGATTTTTACCCAGAGTCAGTGTGTTCATATAATCTCCTTTATTCTTGTAAGCATTTGGTGCAGCAGAGTTCTTTCAAACATCTTGAAAATGTTTTGTCCAAATAGCTATACTTTCCAGTGTTGGTTTAAAAATGCGAATTAAAAAATCTGAAGTACAAGTTAGGAGGTAGATTGGTAGAAAGTTGAAGCTATGTAAATAAGAATAGGCTGTAACTTAAGTTTTCCAAATTCCGATTATGGGTATTCCAGTGCATTTAGACAAGCTGGGTTTGTTATTTTTGGAGTTAATAAGCAATTTCACAATGTGCTATATATCACTTTTAAAGACATGATAAATTGTCCCTAATGGTATTGTGTGTATAAACTAGAGCTGTTTCTGCCTCGTGTGTAATGCTCAGGATGGGGTGGTACACCTGAAAAGGCTTGGATTTTAATGGGGCCTTTTTAGCACTTTTGCACCTCGTATGTTCAGGATTATGTTTGATTGATGACTTTAAATGTGCTGGCATGAGAGATATGTAGATCTTAATGCTCTTAAACCATTTGTTTTCCAATCTCTATAAAAGGCCCCTCTGTTTTGGGGTAACACTTTATCCTTCTTAAGTAAACAGAAATAGGTTTCTGGGATTTTGCTTTTTAACATTGTAAATCCAGCAGGAAAGAGACAGGCTAGAGGCTTTTAAGAGAAAACTGAAAACACCATGTTCCCATTTTATTAGAGTAGCCCCAAAAAGTCAGGGCGTGTGTGTGTGTGTATGTATGTGTAGATATATTTTTCTTTCTTCTAAACAGTATTAAAATAACCCTCTTTTTTTTTTTTTTTTTTGCCAGAACTCTCTGAATCTTTTCTTCCTTTGGACCACTTAATATCTCAGCCATTATCCTCAGCCTGCTGGCTGAGAACTCTCTTTGGATCCGGTCATGATCTGAAACAGCTACAGGGTTGGCTACTGTGTGGCCAGGGGCACATTCTCCCCGACAGGTCTTAGAACAAGAGATTGGGGCTATAATCGAATCCTGCTTCCCAAAAGGCACTGGGACTTACTACCCAAGCCTGAAGGTGTTTTATAATCCATTCCTATAGGATTCCTCTGACTTGGACAAAATCTTCAGTGCTTCAGGAGAGGCTAGAAAAAAATACTAGCAAGGGTTTCCAGCTTCTGATTAACAACCGCGGCACTGTGCAGGAAAAGGGTGAAAATTGCTTCTGCTAAAGGAATGGATTGTTTTAAGATTTTAAGAACTGATTATAAACAGGTTACTTAGGCAGGAGAGAACTGCACTGGTCAGAAGCAGCCTCTGCTGCCAAGCAGTGAAACCTATTGTAGCAGCAGATCTATTTGCAAGGGCCTTCAGCCTCGGCTCCCAGTTGTCCATCATCTTTCAAGAAAAGAGAACAGCATGGGACTGACAAACACATTTTCACTTCCGTCTAAGATATGAACTTAGGGGCTCGGGAGTTGAAAGACTAGTGCATTTACCCATATTTATAATATGTTGCTAATTAGCAGTCACTGTCCTTGTGATCTTTTTCTTTGTGGTCCTCTAGAGGCATCCCATTTCTTTCATTTCCTTTCCATCATCAGCAACACTAAATGGAATATGGATTATTCTGGCAGCAGGGCAGTTTGAGCCCCCTGATTAGTCTAGAATGAAATGTGAAGGAAAAAAGAAAGTATGAAATGAGCCATTGTGTCTCCTTGTTCTCAAGATGTTATTTTGAAATCTTTGTGGTAGTGATGTATTCGCTGGTGGTTCATATTACCTAGACACTTCTAGGATACCTGGGAGGGCTTTTTAATATACATTTTCATTCTTTATGTCTTATTTTTAAAATGGTTCTTATTAGGATAAATGCTTATAAGACTCCTAGGATACCTGGGAAGGTTTTTGAATATACATTTTCATTTTTATTTTTTTAAAAAGTTCTTATTAGGATAAATGCTTATAAGTGAAATATAAGTATAATAACAGGAAAGATAAAAATTGAAGACACAATGTTAGGGTACTTAAAATGGCTCAAACCTCATAACCTTTTATTAACAGTTTGCTGCTGTTGTTGTTATTGCTGTTTTAAGTCTGTGAATCAGCAGTTTTGCAGTTTCTGATATGTTTTCTGCCAAATAATCACAAGATTATTTTTCACTTGAATAATTGGAATTGTTTATTGTAATGGGTAGCTTAAGGGCCAGACATGGTAGCACAGGCCTGTGATGTCAGCATTTTGGGAGGCCAAGACAGAAGGATCACTTGAGGCTGGGAGTTCAAGACCAACCTGGGCAACATAGTGAGCCCCATCTCTACAAAATATTTAAAAAATTAGCCAGACACAGTGGCACACACCTATAGTCTTAGCTACTCGAGAGGCTAAGGCAGGAGGATCACTTGAGCCTAAAAGGTCGAGACTGCAGTGAGCCGTGATCATGCCAGTGTACTCCAGCCTGAGTGCCAGAGTGTGGTGCTGTCTCAAAAAAATTAAAAAGTATTTTGTAACAAAGTAAGGGCTGAATACATATGTTTAACTTGGGTGTAGCCTTTGTGGCTACACCTATATTTGTGTGTGTATGTGTTTGAGTGTAAAAGACTGCTGAAAGCACAACAGCAGCATTACATATGGAAGCACGATTATCGGAAGCATCAGGTATATGCAAAGGAAAAGCTAGCGACCTGGATGGGATTGGAGACTTATTCTAAGTGAAATAACTCGGGAATGGAAAACCAGACCAGGTGCGGTGGCTCACACCTGTAATCCCAGCACTTTGGGAGACCGAGGTAGGTGGATTACCTGAAGTCAGGAGTTCAAAACTAGCCTGGCCAACGTGGTGAAACCCCATCTCTACTAAAAATACAAAAAATTAGCCAGGCATGGTGGCGTGTGCCTGTAATCCCAGTTACTGGGGAGGCTAAGGCAGGAGAATTGCTTGAATCTGGGAGGCAGCGGTTGTAGTGAGCTGAGATCACATCACTGCACTCCAGTCTGGGCAACAAGAGTAAAACTCTGTCTCAAAAAAAAAAAAAAAAAGGAACACCAAACATCGTAGATTCTCTCTCATAAGTGGGAGCTAAGCTGTGAGGATGCAAAGGCATAAGAATGACACAATGGACTTTGGGGAGTTAGGGGGAAAGGGTGGGAAGGGGATGAGAGGTAAAAGACTACAAATTGGGTGCAGCGTATACTGTTCAGGTGATGGGTGCACCAAAATCTCACAAATCACCACTAAGGCACTTACTCATGTTACCAAACACTACAGAAATAAAAAATTTTTTTAAAAAGATAGTACTAAAATAAACCTCTAATAAATTGTGTAAAGCACTTAGAGCAGTAGCTGCACAAAGTGGTAGATCAACAAATTTGTATTACTGTTATGTCTTTTCTAATCTTTCTGTTTTCCCCAAGAAAATGTCAGCAAGAAGAAACAAAGTACATTTGGAAACTGCGTACTTTTTTTGTAATTATTTCGCAGTAGTTATGTGGACGCATCATTCAGTTCTAGAATCAGTTAGAATCAACAGCTTGGTTCCACACAAAACCTTCATTTTTCAGATGATGTGGCTGAAGCACAGACAGGTAAAAGCTCCCTCCTGGAGGTCACATAACAGTGGAAATCTGAGGTTTTAAGACCATGAAATCAAAAACAAATAGGAATTTTGGGGCAACTGCTCAGCTTCTTCATGTGGCCATATCTTTATTTTTTTTTAATCTATATCTTCAAAAATCTAAGCATTTATGCCTTTTAAAAAAGATTTTTTTCTGTTTATTAGGCAAATTGAATTTGAGATATATATTATCAACATTCATAAAGCTACAGTATATTTATCTGTTGATTTATAGAATTATCTGTACTAATGAAATTAAAATCTTTTTCTGTTGCTGAGGACAAAACTACATCTTAATCTTCTTTGTATCCCTAAAAATGCTTAGTAAAATAACTCCTAACAAGTATTTTCAAAAAAAAAAGAAAAAAGAAAAAAGAAAGATAAAAGAAATATAGAGCCAGAACTGATGTTAAAAAAAAAATTATTATACTTTAAGTTCTAGGGTACATGTGCACAACGTGCAGGTTTGTTACATCTCTATACATGTGCCATGTTGGTGTGCTGCACCCATTAACTGGTCATTTACATTAGGTATATCTCCTAATGCTATCCTTCCCCCTTCGCCCGACCCCACGACAGGCCCTGGTGTGTGATGTTCCCTTTCCTGTGTCTAAGTGATCTCATTGTTCAATTCCCACCTATGAGTGAGAGCATGCGGTGTTTTGTTTTCTGTTCTTGCAATAGTTTGCTGAGAAGGATGGTTTCCAGCTGCATCCATGTCCCTACAAAGGACATGAACTTATCCTTTTGTATGGCTGCTTAGTATTCCATGGTGTATATGTGCCACATTTTCTTAATCCAGTCTGTCATTGATGGACATTTGTGTTGGTTCCAAGTCTTTGCTGTTGTGAATAGTGCGGCAATAAACATACATGTGCATGTGTCTTTATAGCAGCATGACTTATAATCCTTTGCGTACCCAGTAATGGGATGGCTGGGTCATATGGTATTTCTAGTTCTAGATCCTTGAGGAGTCGCCACACTGTCTTCCACAAGGGTTGAGCTAGTCTACAGTCCCACCAACAGTGTAAAAGTGTTCCTATTTCTCCACACTCTCCAGCACCTGTTGTTTCCTGACTTTTTATTTTTTTATTTTTTTATTTTTTTTATTTTTATTTTTTATTTTTTATTATATTTTAAGTTCTAGGGTACATGTGCATAACGTTTATATCATGTATAACTCCCCAATGCAATCCCTTCCTCCTCCTCCCTCCCCATGATAGGCCCCAGTGTGTGATGTTCCCCTTCCCGAGTCCAAGTGATCTCATTGTTCAGTTCCCACCTATGAGTGAGAACATGCGGTGTTTGGTTTTCTCTTCTTGTGATAGTTTGCTAAGAATGATGGTTTCCAGCTGCATCCATGTCCCTACAAAGGACGCAAACTCATCCTTTTTCATGGCTGCATAGTATTCCATGGTGTATATGTGCCACATTTTCTTAATCCAGTCTGTCACAGATGGACATTTGGGTTGATTCCAAGTCTTTGCTATTGTGAATAGTGCCGCAATAAACATACGTGTGCATGTGTCTTTGTAGTAGAGTAATTTATAATCCTTTGGGTATATACCCAGTAGTGGGATAGCTGGGTCATATGGTACATCTAGTTCTAGATCCTTGAGGAATCGCCATACTGTTTTCCATAATGGTTGAACTAGTTTACAATCCCACCAACAGTGTAAAAGTGTTCCTATTTCTCCACATCCTCTCCAACATCTATTGTTTCCTGACTTCTTAATGATTGCCATTCTAACTGGTGTGAGATGGTATCTCATTGTGGTTTTGATTTGCATTTCTCTGATGGCGAGTGATGACGAGCATTTTTTCATGTGTCTGTTGGCTGTATGGATGTCTTCTTTTGAGAAATGTCTGTTCATATCCTTTCCCCACTTTTTGATGGGGTTGTTGTTTTTTTTCTTGTATATTTGTTTGAGTTCTTTGTAGATTCTGGATATTAGGCCTTTGTCAGATGAGTAGGTTGCAAAAATTTTCTCCCATTCTGTAGGTTGCCTGTTCACTCTGATGGTAGTTTCTTTTGCTGTGCAAAAGCTCTTTAGTTTAATGAGATCCCATTTGTCAATTTTGGCTTTTGCTGCCGTTGCTTTTGGTGTTTTAGACATGAAGTCCTTGCCCATGCCTATGTCCTGAATGGTACTACCTAGATTTTCTTCTAGGGTTTTTATGGTATTAGGTCTAACATTTAAGTCTCTAATCCATCTTGAATTAATTTTCGTATAAGGGGTAAGGAAAGGATCCAGTTTCAGCTTTCTACTTGTGGCTAGCCAATTTTCCAGCACCATTTATTAAATAGGGAATCCTTTCCCCATTTCTTGTTTTTGTCATGTTTGTCAAAGATCAGATGGTTGTAGATGTGTGGTATTATTTCTGAGGACTCTGTTCTGTTCCACTGGTCTATTCTCTGTTGTGGTACCAGTACCATGCTGTTTTGGTTACTGTAGCCTTGTAGTATAGTTTGAAGTCAGGTAGCGTGACGCCTCCAGCTTTGTCCTTTTGACCTAGGATTGTCTTGGCAATGCGGGCTCTTTTTTGGTTCCATATGAACTTTAAAGCAGTTTTTTCCAATTCTGTGAAGAAACTCATTGCTGGCTTGATGGGGATGGCATTGAATCTATAAATAACCTTGGGCAGTATGGCCATTTTCACGATATTGATTCTTCCTATCCATGAGCATGGTATGTTCTTCCATTTGTTTGTGTCCTCTTTGATTTCACTGAGCAGTGGTTTGTAGTTCTCCTTGAAGAGGTCCTTTACATCCCTTGTAAGCTGGATTCCTAGGTATTTTATTCTCTTTGAAGCAATTGTGAATGGAAGTTCATTCCTGACTTGGCTCTCTGCTTGTCTGTTACTGGTGTATAAGAATGCTTGTGATTTTTGCACATTAATTTTGTATCCTGCGACTTTGCTGAAGTTGCTTATCAGCTTAAGGAGATTTTGGGCTGAGACGATGGGGTTTTCTAAATATACAATCATGTCATCTGCAAACAGGGACAATTTGACTTCTTCTTTTCCTAACTGGATACCCTTGATTTCTTTCTCTTGCCTGATTGCCCTAGCCAGAACTTCCAACACTATGTTGAATAGGAGTGGTGAGAGAGGGCATCCCTGTCTTGTGCCAGTTTTCAAAGGGAATTTTTCCAGTTTTTGCCCATTCAGTATGATATTAGCTGTGGGTTTGTCGTAAATAGCTCTTATTATTTTGAGGTACGTTCCTCAATACCGAATTTATTGAGCGTTTTTAGCATAAAGGGCTGTTGAATTTTGTCAAAAGCCTTTTCTGCATCTATTGAGATAATCATGTGGTTCTTGTCTTTGGTTCTGTTTATATGCTGGATTACGTTTATTGATTTGCGAATGTTGAACCAGCCTTGCATCCCAGGGTTGAAGCCCACTTGATCATGGTGGATAAGCTTTTTGATGTGCTGCTGAATCCGGTTTGCCAGTATTTTATTGAGAATTTTTGCATCGATGTTCATCAGGGATATTGGTCTAAAATTCTCTTTTTTTGTTGTGTCTCTGCCAGGCTTTGGTATCAGGATGATGTTGGCCTCATAAAATGAGTTAGGGAGGATTCCCTCTTTTTCTATTGATTGGAATAGTTTCAGAAGGAATGGTACCAGCTCCTCCTTGTACCTCTGGTAGAATTCAGCTGTGAATCCATCTGGTCCTGGACTTTTTTTCGTGGGTAGGCTATTAATTGTTGCCTCAATTTCAGAGCCTGTTATTGGTCTATTCAGGGATTCAACTTCTTCCTGGTTCAGTCTTGGGAGAGGTAAGTGTCCAGGAAATTATCCATTTCTTCTAGATTTTCTAGTCGATTTGCGTAGAGGCATTTATAGTATTCTCTGATGGTTGTTTGTATTTCTGTGGGGTCGGTGGTGATATCCCCTTTATCATTTTTTATTGCGACTATTTGATTCCTCTCTCTTTTCTTCTTTATTAGTCTTGCTAGCGGTCTGTCAATTTTGTTGATCTTTTCAAAAAACCAACTCCTGGATTCATTGATTTTTTGGAGGGTTTTTTGTGACTCTATCTCCTTCAGTTCTGCTCTGATCTTAGTTATTTCTTGCCTTCTGCTAGCTTTTGAATGTGTTTGCTCTTGCCTCTCTAGTTCTTTTAATTGTGATGTTAAAGTGTCAATTTTAGATCTTTCCTGCTTTCTCTTGTGGGCATTTAGTGCTATAAATTTCCCTCTACACACTGCTTTAAATGTGTCCCAGAGATTCTGGTATGTTGTATCTTTGTTCTCATTGGTTTCAAAGAACATCTTTATTTCTGCTTTCATTTCGTTATGTACCCAGTAGTCATTCAGGAGCAGGTTATTCAGTTTCCATGTAGTTGAGCGGTTTGGATTGAGTTTCTTAGTCCTGAGTTCTAGTTTGATTGCACTGTGGTCTGAGAGACAGTTTGTTATAATTTCTGTTCTTGTACATTTGCTGAGGAGTGCTTTACTTCCAATTATGTGGTCAATTTTGGAATAAGTGCGATGTGGTGCTGAGAAGAATGTATATTCTGTTGATTTGGGGTGGAGAGTTCTATAGATGTCTATTAGGTCCGCTTGGTGCAGAGATGAGTTCAATTCCTGGATATCCTTGTTAACTTTCTGTCTCGTTGATCTGTCTAATGTTGACAGTGGAGTGTTGAAATCTCCCATTATTATTGTATGGGAGTCTAAGTCTCTTTGTAGGTCTCTAAGGACTTGCTTTATGAATCTGGGTGCTCCTGTATTGGGTGCATATATATTTAGGAGAGTTAGCTCTTCCTGTTGAATTGATCCCTTTACCATGATGTAATGGCCTTCTTTGTCTCTTTTGATCTTTGATGGTTTAAAGTCTGTTTTATCAGAGACTAGGATTGCAACCCCTGCTTTTTTTTGTTCTCCATTTGCTTGGTAAATCTTTCTCCATCCCTTTATTTTGAGCCTATGTATGTCTCTGCATGTGAGATGGGTCTCCTGAATACAGCAGACTGATGGGTCTTGACTCTTTATCCAGTTTGCCAGTCTGTGTCTTTTAATTGGAGCATTTAGTCCATTTACATTTAAGGTTAATATTGTTATGTGTGAACTTGATCCTGTCATTATGATATTAACTGGTTATTTTGCTCATTAGTTGATGCAGTTTCTTCCTAGCCTCGATGGTCTTTACATTTTGGCATGTTTTTGCAATGGCTGGTACCGGTTGTTCCTTTCCATGTTTAGGGCTTCCTTCAGGGTCTCTTGTAAGGCAGGCCTGGTGGTGACAAAATCTCTAAGCATTTGCTTATCTGTAAAGGATTTTATTTCTCCTTCACTGATGAAACTTAGTTTGGCTGGATATGAAATTCTGGGTTGAAAATTCTTTTCTTTAAGAACGTTGAATATTGGCCCCCACTCTCTTCTGGCTTGTAGAGTTTCTGCCGAGAGATCTGCTGTTAGTCTGATGGGCTTCCCTTTGTGGGTAACCCGACCTTTCTCTCTGGCTGCCCTTAAGATTTTTTCCTTCATTTCAACTTTGGTGAACCTGGCAATTATGTGTCTTGGAGTTGCTCTTCTCGAGGAGTATCTTTGTGCGTTCTCTGTATTTCCTGAATTTGAATGTTGGCCTGCCCTACTAGGTTGGGGAAGTTCTCCTGGATGATATCCTGAAGAGTGTTTTCCAACTTGGTTCCATTTTCCCCCTCACTTTCAGGCACCCCAATCAGACGTAGATTTGGTCTTTTTACATAATCCCATACTTCTTGCAGGCTTTGTTCATTTCTTTTTCTTCTTTTTTCTTTTGGTTTTCTCTTCTCGCTTCATTTCATTCATTTGATCCTCAATCGCTGATACTCTTTCTTCCAGTTGATCGAGTCGGTTACTGAAGCTTGTGCATTTGTCACGTATTTCTCGTGTCATGGTTTTCATCTCTGTCATTTCGTTTATGATCTTCTCTGCATTAATTAGTCTAGCTGTCAATTTTTCCACTTTTTTTTCAAGATTTTTAGTTTCTTTGCGCTGGGTACGTAATTCCTCCTTTAGCTCTGAGAAGTTTGATGGACTGAAGCCTTCTTCTCTCATCTCGTCAAAGTCATTCTCTGACCAGCTTTGATCCGTTGCTGGCGATGGGCTGCGCTCCTTTGCAGGGGGAGATGCGCTCTTATTTTTTGAATTTCCAGCTTTTCTGCCCTGCTTTTTCCCCATCTTTGTGGTTTTATCTGTCTCTGGTCTTTGATGATGGTGACGTACTGATGGGGTTTTGGTATAGGTGTCCTTCCTGTTTGATAGTTTTCCGTCTGACAGTCAGAAGGACTGTCTGTTGGTCTGTTGGAGATTGCTTGAGGTCCACTCCAGACCCTGTTTGCCTGGGTATCAGCAGCAGAGGTTGCCAAAGATAGAATATTGCTGAGCAGCGAGTGTACCTGTCTGATTCTTCTTTGGAAGTTTCCTCTCAGGGATGACTCCACCCTGTGAGGTGTGGGGTGTCAGACTGCCCCTAGTGGGGGATGTCTCCCAGCTAGGCTACTCAGGGGTCAGGACCCACCTGAGCAGGCAGTCTGTCCGTTCTCGGATCTCAACCTCCGCGTTGGGAGATCCACGGCTCTCCCCAAAGCTGTCAGACAGAGTCGTTCGCCTCTGCACCGCCCCCGCTGCTTTCCCTATTGGACCTCAGCTGTGGGCTGTCCCCAGAGGTGGAGTCTACAGAGACAGGCAGGTTTCCTTGAGCTGCTGTGAGCTCCACCCAGTTCGAGCTTCCCAGCGGCTTTGTTTACCTACTTAAGCCTCAGCAATGGCGGGCGCCCCTCCCCCAGCCTCGCTGCTGCCTTGCGGATAGATCGCCGCAGACTGCTGTGTTAGCGGTGAGGGAGGCTCCGTGGGCGTGGGACCCTCCCGGCCAGGTGTGGGATATATTCTCCTGGTGTGCCTGTTTCCTTAAAGCGCAGTATTGGGGTGGGAGTTACCCGATTTTCCAGGTGTTGTGTGTCTCAGTTCCCCTGGCTAGGAAAACGGATTTCCTTCCCCCTTGCGCTTCCAGGTGAGGCGATGCCTCGCCTGCTTCAGCTCACGCTGGTCAGGCTGCAGCAGCTGACCCGCACCGATTGTCCGGCACTCCCTAGAGAGATGACCCCAGTACCTCAGTTGAAAATGCAGAAATCACCGGTCTTCTGTGTTACTCGCGCTGGGAGTTGGAGACTGGAGCTGTTCCTATTCGGCCATCTTGATCAAATATTATGTTTCCTGACTTTTTAATGATCACCATTCTAACTGGTGTGAGATGGTATCTCATTGTGGTTTGATTTGCATTTCTCTGATAGCCAGTGATGATGAGCATTTTTTTATGTGTCCGTTGGCTGCATATATGTCTTCTTTTGAGAAGTGTCTGTTCGTATCCTTTGCCCACTTTTTAATGGGGTTGTTTGTTTTTTTCTTATAAATTTGTTTGAGTTCTTTGTAGGTTCTGGATATTAGCCCTTTGTCAGATGAGTAGATTGCAAAAATTTTCTCCCATTCTGTAGGTTTCCTGTTCACTCTGATGGTAGTTTGTTTTGCTGTGCAGAAACTCTTTAGTTTAATTAGATCCCATTTGTCAATTTTGGCTTCTGTTTCCATTGCTTTTGGTGTTTTAGACATGAAGTCCTTGCCCATGCCTATGTCCTGAATGGTACTACCTAGGTTTTCTTCTAGGGTTTTTATGGTTTTAGGTCTAACATTTAAGTCTCTAATCCATCTTGAATTAATTTTCGTGTAAGGTCTAAGGAAGGGATCCAGTTTCAGCTTTCTACATACGTCTAGCCAGTTTTCCCAGCACCATTTATTAAATGTGGAATCCTTTCCCCATTTCTTGTTTTTGTCAGGTTTGTCAAAGATCAGATGGTTGTAGATGTGTGCAGAAGTGATCTTAAAACCATCTCTAGCCACTTACAAAGGAGAAAATTCAGTCCTAGTGAAGGGCCATATGTGATGGTCAAAAGGAGATAGAGCCAGGGTTTTCTAGCTGATAGTCCACTGCTCTTCAGGTACAGTGGGGATGCCTTTGTTTTCAGATACCCTGCATTTGCCGTCTTCCAGTTAAAACAGGTAAAGGCTTAATCTAATAATTTTTTAAAGTGTAATATTATTTTTAAATTCACACAAATGCAACCACAAAGCCTGCATCATAACTTTTCACTTCCAAGATAATTTTGTTCTATTCAGACTGCTGTAGTGTTTTAACCACTGAAAAATTAATTGCAAACACAGCTTGCTGAAATATTTGTCCACTAATAGACAATTAATTAAACTTATCTAATGTTTATTATCCACAATTGGCTGGCAGATAATTGATCCTCATTAAGTATATGTTGATTCAGTCTTCCCTGTCTCAGCTCTATCTCAAGATGAGTTTTTAAATGATGAGCTTTGTATCATCTTGAATGATTTTTAAAAAATAAAAATTCCTGCCACCCAAACCCTATTCAGAATCTCTGGGGAGGGACCTTGGGATTCTATTTTTAACAAACTGGACAGGTGCATACTAAAGTTGGAGAATGACCATCTAAAGTAGGGAGATTGAAACTATCATTGGTTAAAATATCTTCAATTGATCAGTCCAGTTGAAAACTAGAGATACCTAAATGTTATCTCCAGACATATTTTTAAAGTAGTTATATAGGTTCAGCAAACCCTAGTCCTTATATGACAATTTTTAAAATGTTTTGTCATACCTTAATTCATCTTTATTATAAATTATTTAAATAAGATAGAAGTATATAAAGTAAAAAATGAAAGGGTCATCCCCTTTACCCTTACCCATCTATCTCTCCCACTCTAACTACTCAAATATAACCACTATTCATAGTAGGTATATAAACTTTGAGAGTTTTTCCCCTATATATTCGTATGTTTTGTCTGTATCTAAGTACATGTTTATATGTGTCAACATGTGTGCACACATACATGTGCATATATTCATATTTACATTTATAATGAGATGTATTTATTTATTCAACAAATATCAAAGCATCTACTATATAACAGAACCTGGTACTGAGATAACAACAGTGACCAAACTGATGAGATTCCTGTTCTCATTAACTCAACATTATAATAGTGAGACAGGCAATATATCAATAAAAATATGATATAAAATGTGGTAATGATTCACAATATAAAGTAAAATAAAATAGGATAAAAGGTTAGATCATTCCAGGGGGTTCAACTTGAGATATGATGGTCAGGGCAAGATTCTGAGGGATATTTAGGCAGAGAACAGAGTGAAATGAGAAAATGAGCCCCACGCATATGTTGGAGAAGTGGACGCCAAGGTCTTCTAGACTATATATGCAAAACCACACTTTTTTCTTTTTACAAAATGAAATTCTATTATGTATACTGTCCTGTACCTTACTTTTTCTAGCCAACTCTGATTTATGTACACACCTCCAAGGTCTGTATAGATGGATCTAAATTATTTCCTAGTAACTGCTTAGTATCCCATAATGTGTCTGTGTCATAATGTAATCATTCACATGTTGCTGGGCATTTTTTCTTTATATTTTATATTTACAAACAATGCTGCAATGAAATCTTATGAACCGTAATCTTTATGTTTAGGTATTATAGGATTAATATTATAGTTCTGTTGTAAAACAAGATTATTTTAAGTATTTGAATTCTATCAGTGAAAACCAGAGTCACCTGTTCAAGAATAAAGGAACCAGGATCTTGGGATGCAAACATGTATAATAATCATTTTATGTATGCATAGAGGTAAGATTTATTTAATCATGTTTAATTTTAAAATTGGGCCATCAAAGAATCCTAAATCAAGTTTTTATCATAAAAGACCATATTTTACGGCTTTCCATGTTTTAAAAGTTGTTCAACCAGCTGCCCCAGCACTGGTTCTCTTTTACAGGATTGCAGCCAGTTTGGATTTGTTTATTTTTATAATGTCTGTTCTCCTAGTATTGGATCATCTATTTAATCTTCAGTGCTGCTGCTTTGTGGTTTTCTTTATCCAAAAGTATTTGATCTAAACTATATTTTATCTTTTAAATGTAAGATTTTGTTATTTAAAATCTTTTAAAATATTATAATTATAAATACAGATAACCTTATCACCCAGAGATAACCACTGTTAGTATTTTGGTGTATATCCTCCCAGTGTTTTTTCCAATGCATACATGTGTGTCTATATTTAAAGTATGATTTTTTTTAGATTAAATTTTTAATTTTGGGTTCATTGACTCTCTTTGATACACCTGACGTCTCATATCCCATACTGAGAATAGACCCATTACCACTCTTATCATGTTTCTATTACTGGTTACTCACTTAATGATGAACAATCTAGCAGACCCTCTCCATGTTGTCAGTTGAATCGACAGGTGCCTTGCAGGTTGTTTGCCAAGTGAATGGCTTCTGGGGTAACAGGTGATGTTACTGGGACACTCAGAGGCCTCAGACACTTGTCCAGCGGCCGTCATGATGGCTGCAGGCAGAGCCTGCCTCAGGATAGCTCTCTGGAGCATCTGAACCCATGCATCACATTCCTCCTTAGGGACAGGGCACCAGAAAGTTCTTCTCTCCTACTCTTCCTTAGGACCAGGCCCCTGAGGGAGCTTGCTTTGGATTTTCACAGAAAAAGAGATTTTCCTCCTACACTATTCCTCCTGTCCCCTTCATTCTTCCTATTCCCGATTTCATCACCACACAGCTCTTAGGAGAAGAGTTGACTTTTAAATGGAGGCTTATCTGGGATTTCCCCCACCTTGGAATTAAGAAGAAACAGAACCTTTTAAAAACAGGACTTTTTTTTCCAGTTAGGCTTCCCTTAGGAAGGGGCTTCTTATCTCCAGACTCCTGCACGACCTTTGAGGAACCAGTGTAAAACATGCTGTGATTTAGGAATGAGTGCTTATTTAATGCAGAAATTATTTTCAAATTAAGCTACACAGCAGCAGTTTAGTAATTAAAAATTTTTAACTTCCACTCCAGTTCTCAAAACGGGCGTGAGTAGCACTGAGCTAAGCTTGCTAAGTTTCAAGTGACTGCAGTTAGTCACTTTGCTTATTTGTTTTAACTGGATAATCTCTGTCAATTTGAGGATTTTGATGCACATAAATCCCTTGTGCTTCCGCCTCATCTGAGCCAAATCTCCTAAACATGCCATATGCCATTCATAAACCTTTCTGTGTAGTACAGTGGACAACTTTGCAACTACTGGATTTTTTTAAACAAAGATGATTTTTCAGTATTTTTAAAAATACTGTTTTATAGTATTAAAACTGAGAGTAGAGTTGAGAGGGACTCTAGTATGTTAAAGAAACACATTTATTGTGCCTAAAGGTGTTTGTTTTTTTCTGGAAATGCCCACTTCGTTCCCAGTTGATGAAAAGATGAAGGTTCCAGAGACTCTTTCTTCTGACAGACTTGATTATTAGGGGTTCCCTTCTAGAGAAGTTGTTATCTTATAAACACATGCATATGCATAATCTATTCTGCCCAACACTCCCACTTTCTCATCTGCACAGTACAGCAGAGCATCCCGTGGAGTCACAGAACAAAGAAAATCTTCACCCTGAAATTCTTTCCCAGAGCCAAATATGTCCTCAGCTTCAGAAAGAAAATCCCTAGCCTAGGCTGGGTACCCCCTGCAGCCCTCTGAGGGAATTTTAGTTGTGCCATCCAGGAAAATATTACACTTGGGGGTGCTAGAACTTGGTTTCATTTTCTAGTATGGAATCAAGTTTTGTTCTAGATATTTACCTATATCATTGCAATTAATTCCCCCAGTGATCCTGTATCGTAGGTATTAGTACTCCATGTTTCACATAAAGAAATGGAAGCTCAGAAAATTTGAATAATGGGCTATAACTGTATAGTATTAAGTGGTGGAGTCAGGATTTGAACCTCTATTCACTTGACTCCAATGCCCTGACAGTTCTATTCTGCCCAAGACAGACTGTAGCTTGTAGTAGCTAAAGGAGAGAAAACCACTCTACCCCCATTCAACATAGCTGAATTATCTTTTTCAGCCTGCAGTCAAACCCCACAAAATTTTATTCACTGGCTTATGGTATCCAACTCCTTACTCAATAACCAGAAAACAAAAGGTGATATATATAACAATATGAGAAAGCAGTATGAAAACATCACACTTCTGTGCTACTCTCTACTACACTGGGGAGCTCAAGCTGATAAGAGCATAGTATAGAGAAAAGAATATTTTGTAAACCTTATTTTTTTAAACCTTATTTATTTATTTTAATGAGGTACAATTCACATAACCGAAAATTAACCCTTTTAAAATGTGCACATCCGTGACATTTAGTACTCTTTCAGTGTTGTAAAGCCACCACCTCTATCTAGATCTAAAACATTTTTGTCACCCCAAAAAGAAACCCCATGCTCATTAGGCAGTTGCTCCCCTTTTGTGCTCCACCTAACCCCTAGTAACCACCAATCTTCTTCCTGTCTCTGTGGATTCATCTATTCTGGATAGGCCAAATAATTGGAATCCTACAATATGTGACCTTTTGTGTCTGGTTTTGTTCACTCAGCATCATGTTTTTGAGGTCCATTCACATTGCAGCCTAGGTCGGTACTTCATTCCATTTTATGGTTGGGAATATTGATTTTAAGTTCTAGGCCTAGCTCTGCTATTAACTCCCTGAAAGCCTGACACAAACCTCTGAGTCTTAATTTGCTCCTCTGTAAAGGTGAGGGCTGATGGCTTGTGAGTTCTGCAGGAAGCTCTGGAACAAAAGGTCTTCAGTTCAAATAAGTGTGAGGAACAGTGCATACTGTGTCTTGTTTTTCGTGATTCATAATGCTCCATGTGCTAAAGATTTGCACTCTTTAACGCAGCATTGCTCAATCTGGGACCAGAGAACCCTTTTATTTCACCTATTTTTGTTTACATCTTACAGAACATAATCCAGGATTCTAAGACACTGTAACCTATGAATCACTTACCGATGAAATTACATAACATGGTAATTATAACAATATAATTGTAATTGTAATTGTAACAGTGAACAACTTGGCCAGCCATGGTTATGTTGATCTTTTCTCCAAGTTAGTGGCCGTCAGTTGGGGTAGTATTCTTCCCTAGGGGACATTTTGAACCTTTGTTGGGGTGTTTTGGTTATCTCAGTGATAAGTCAAGGGTAATAAACATCCTGGAATGTACTGTGCAGTCTTTTATAACAGTCCCCGATCCTGCACAAACTCTCAAATGTCCTGCTGGTCATTTATGTAGGTGCACAACCTATTTATAATTATCTGAACCTAGTTTTCCATATGAACACAAAGTATTTTTGTGTGGCTTGAACATATATGGAGTTTTCCAAGTATACAATAATTGTGTATCATCAGGGTTTATTTTAAAAGAGTTCTTTGGCCGGGCGCGGTGGCTCAAGCCTGTAATCCCAGCACTTTGGGAGGCCAAGACGGGCGGATCATGAGGTCAGGAGATCGAGACCATCCTGGCTAACACGGTGAAACCCTGTCTCTACTAAAAAAAAAAAAATACAGAAAAAAAACTAGCCAGGCAAGGTGGCGGGTGCCTGTAGTCCCAGCTACTCAGGAGGCTGAGGCAGGAGAATGGCGTGAACCCGGGAGGCGGCGCTTGCAGTGAGCTGAGATCTGGCCACTGCACTCCAGCCTGGGTGACAGAGCGAGACTCCGTCTCAACAAAAAAAAAAAAAAAAAAAAAAAAAGAGTCCTTTACCATTGAAGGATAGACAGGATTATGCTGCAGTAACAAATTAACCTCGAAATTCTGATGGCTTAACACAACAAAGGTTTCTTTTTTATTTATGCTGAAAGTTGGTCAAGCATTGACAGAGGGCTCTGCCTCACTTACTCAAGCATCCAGACTCCACCATGGGGATCGTTGCCAGCCACTGTGGGCAGGGGTAGACGGGATTCACATACCAGCTCGTCAATATTTTGACCCGAAAGCGAGGTACATCACTTCTGACTATAGTGTACTGGCCAGAAATAGTCATATAGTCCTATCTAACCATAAGGGCATTAGGGAAGAGGGACAGATGGCAAGTTGGGTGAGTACAGTGTTCATGGTCATGTGACTTGTAGTATTTGAGTTGGCATTACAGTGCTTGTGGATTGGTTTGCATATGTAGTGTCACATGCATGTTGATTGTACATGCATGTGACAATTGTATAGGCACAAGCATATACTTACTTAGATGTATCTATTAGTCCAGTAATGCCTGGGTATTTACAAATAGAAATACTTCGTATTTTGTTATAAGTTATTTTCCTGTATTTTTTCTTTATATTACAGCTAGTGCATTATATTGACTTCTTTTTAAAAAATCATGTGTGAAATATTTGTTACGAAAAGGTGGGCTGGGCTGGGCGTGATGGCTCATGCCTGTAATCCCAGCACTTTGGGAGGCTGAGGCGGGTGGATCATGAGTTCAGGAGTTCAAGAGCAGCCTGACCAACATGGTGAAACCCCATGTCTACTAAAAATACAAAAATTAGCCAGGTGTGGTGATGCCCACCTGTAATACCAGCTACTCAGGAGGCTGAGGCAGGAGAATCGCTTGAACCCGGGAGGCAGAGATTGTGGTGAGCTGAGATTGCACCACTGCACTCCACCCTGGGCGACAGAGCAAGACTCTGTCTCAAAAAAGAAAAAAAGAAAAGAAAAGAGAGGAGAGGAGGGGAAAGGTCTGAAGGAGAGGAGAGGAGAGGTCTGATGGTGATGAAAGCCACTTTTCTAGGTCTTTGGCGTCATCTGGAGCACACAGTGGGTCATAGAGAATTACAGGACTTATGTAATAATAGTAAGATTAGCTCACATCCTTTGCGTACTCCCCACGTCCCAGGCACTGTGCTAAACCCTGTAGGTTGATTCTCTGCTTTAAGCATCACCAGAAGCCTGTGAGGAAACCTCTGAATTCTCCATCTTACAGGAGAGAGAGCTGCTTTTCTCCTTCAAGCATAATGGAAAAGTTGTGGTCCCCAGAATTGCTGTCCTCCCTATGCGAGCACGAAGGGATAATTGATCTTCAGACATTGAAAAGAGATAGCAGACGAAACACCAGGGCTGGGACAGCACAGCAGGATACCCAGGGAGCCCAAAAGGAAATCAAAGAAGAGACTGGAGAAAAACAGTGGTGAGGAAAAGAACATTGCCCCCCAAAAGTAATATCTCCCATGTGGTGAAGACTAGCATGACCTAAATGTGTCACTGAGAGCATTACCTTACCCTGACTCTGTAACTGAATTTTATTAAATGCCTCTCCTATTTCATCCTTGGTGAACTTCCCAGTTCTTCTCTTATTTTATGGGCATAAGAGCTTATACTTTGAAGTTTAGTTCGTTAATTTATTTAAATAGCATTATCAAGTTGGCTCTAGACCAAAAAAAAAAAAAAAGTCATGACTCACTCCAGAAAATACCATCAGTTAACAAAAGGAGAAAAGGAAAAAGAATCACAGTTAACTCAGAATTATAAAACAATGGTTCTTTTAGGCTTCCTATTTTAGTGGTGTATCCAAACACCTTTTTCCCAGAGTAACAGAGCTTTCTTCGCTTTTGGTTGCAAGCGTTATTTAAGCAAGATTGGCCACTTTAAAAGTTTTGTTGCATCCTTACTTTCAGTACTCAATCTTTATTTCTCCTCAGTCTTTATTCCATAAGAAATACGCTTCAATGGCTTATGCATTTAGAATTGACTTTGTGGAACAGTGCAATGTTTTCCTTGCCTGTGGCGAGACCACTTCGGTTCAAGGCTAAGAAACTAGACTGTTCCTACAGAGACCCTCTGGGTGACTCATCTCTTTTGAGATCCTGATTGTCCATTTTTTGGTTGGTGTTCTGGCAGCAGTGTGTGTTGCCCTGAAGGCACCCTCTCATATGGTGTTGACTACACTGTGCTGTGCTATTTAATTCTTGTTTTGGATTGTGCCTGAAGTTTTAAGTCACTTGACAATACGGAAGGTTTCTTTCTCCAAAGATTATCAATATCATACCATTGCCTCTCAGTGGTTACACACACACACACACAGACACACACACACACACACAGACACACACACACACACGCATGAATTTCATGTTTTCTTCCTTTTGAAACTGAATATGATCTGTCTGACCTTTCTGAGGAGTCTGCTGCTTTTTCAGATTTATGTCCCTGTGACAAGGTGGTTTGGCAAGCTGTTTGTCTTAATCACTCAGCTTCTCCATTAGACAGGCTGTTTAAAAATCTTCTGTGTAATTACCTTTTTTGACTCTCACTCTTCCACATTCTTTTCTTTATTGTAAACTTTCTTATGACTTTTTTATATATCTGCCATGTTCTAAAAGGCATTTAAGCCTTCTTACACTGTTTTGTCTGCTTTTCATTAAGTTTGCCATCAATTTACAATCCATGCCCATCGCCTCCCTCACAATCTGAATGCATAAACATGCATAATAAATAAACTCTGGGGTTGAATCCTGGACTGAGTGGCCAACATTTTTTCTGTGTCTTCCTTAACTTTTAAAATAGGCAGACCGAGAAGCATTAGAGGAGCTAATTCTAGGAGTCTCCTAAGGACACTTGTCAGAGTTGTCACTGCCTTGTTGTTGCGTATGACTGCACAGTTCAGAAAGCTGGGGCTGCAGGTGCCTTCATTCATAATATGAGCCAGACACTGTGCTCATTATTTGGAGGAAATAAAAGATAACACATTTCCTGCCTTCAAGCAGCTTTTACTCTGGTAAAGAGGATAATGCAGGCATGTAAATCTTTTGGAGATGAGACAGCGTGCTTAGGAATTTAAGGAGAAAGGTCCCTTTGGCAAAGGCAGATACAGAATTCATGGCAGATGGAGTTTTTTAGCAGAACCGTGAGCAGTCAGCAGGATTGTAAGGAGTGGAGATTGGTAGAGACATTCCAGAGAGGGAACCACAAGGGTCAAAGCTCAGAGGTGGCCAAGTCTAGAATATATGCCAGAGAGAATTGGGAGAGAAGCCTGAAAGAGTATTTAGGCCTAAATTCTGAAAGGTTCTGAATGCTGGCTTAAGCCTTGGATTTTTCTTGGTGAGCGTGGCCAAAGTGGTATTTTAGGAAGATTTTATAAAGATCAAACAGTCGAGACGTATTGATGGTTGTAGACAATGAAGACAGGGAAACCAGTTAAGAGGCTTTTGGGCTAGTCTGTGTGGGAGGTTACAACAGTAGGAATGGAAAAGAAACAAATATGAGAGAGAATTCAAAGTAAGATTTGAGAAAACCCGATGACTGGTTCAAAATGGGAAGCAAAATAAAGGAAGATTCAAACTAAATTGATATGTGTCAGTCCCAAGAGACCCGCTTGATTTGCCCACACTTAGCTGATGGAAAGAGGCACATAGCAAGAAGCTATGATTTCTATTTATGCCCACTGAATTTAAGGGATGGATGAACTACCCAGCATGTAATAGGAAATGGGAGTAAAACTTGGAATAGTTTAACAGATTAAGCATAGAGGCGGAGATGATATTTTAAAACCATGAAAGTGAATGAGGATCTCAAAGGAGACTGTTTGGAGAATGTAGGAAAGAAATACAAAGTACGAACTTGAACTGCCAATAATTATGGGTTGAGATAAAGCAGCACCTGCAAGGGAGAGAAATCTGAGGGTTGGGCTCTGAATGCTTTGCTCACAGTAGGCACTCTGCACGGTTGCATTTACGGATGAATATGTGTCAAGTCAAGGCCAACTCTTTCACTACAAACTTTGCCATCCCATAAAGCTTTATATAAGGGCGCTTTGTACACCAAGAAAATCTTGAACTCATCAACTCACATAGTTGACATTCAATGCCAGGGCTTTATATAAAGGTATATAGTTGCAATTAATATTACTTACTATTTTTTTTTTTTTTTTTTTTTACCTATTGTAATAGCTTATTAATTTTCTCCTGCCATTGGATGGTGGGATGGTGTGTTATGGGTGGGTATGAGGAGTGTCCCATTTTGTCAAATAGATTGTAAACTCCAGCCGGGTGCAGTGGCTCATGCCAGTAATCCCAGCACTTTGGGAGGCCAAGGCAGATGGATCAAGAGGTCAAGAGATTGAGACCATCCTGGCCAACATAGTGAAACCCCGTCTCTACTAAAAAAAAAAAAAAAAAAATACAAAAATTAGCTAGGTGTGGTGGCATGCACCTATAGTCCCAGCTACTTGGGAAGCTGAGGCACAAGAATTACTTGAACCCGGGTGGTAGAGGTTGCAGTGAGCTAAGATCACACCACTGCACTCCAGCCTGGGTGCCAGAGCAAGACACAGTCTCAAAAAAAAAAAAAAACTTAAAGTGTAGAGGTAGTATCTTTTGTTCTTTGGTGTATTACTACAGGGTGCAGTCAGTATAAATTAAATGCTAGAGATCAATTATTCTCTTCCAAAGTGAAGAGAAAATAAACAACCATAGCAAAACAAAATGCAACAACCACCAACAACAAAAAACAGAGTCATTAAGATTCGTTGTCATGGATATAGATCAGAGCAAACACTTCACATTTCTTATGTATCAGAAGGCTAGCCTATTCTTCCAGAACCTAGAGGCCTCTGTCAACTCATTCTGTCTCAGCATAGCCTTAACCAGACAGATATATTTAACTTAAATAATGACATGAAGGCCTTTTTGAATGGTTCCAATAGAAACATTAGAAATTGTTTATTCCTAACTTTTATTTGGTTTTGTTTTTCTAAAAGCAAAACAATTTGGAGACTCACGAGATTTTATAGGTGTCATCTATTTTGAAACACTGTTTACTTGTATGATGTTTATTCATTGAAGGTTGTGAACATTACGGGTTTTACTGCATGGCAAACTAATGCTATTTTTACAATATACTTTATATATAATGTCACTTTTTCGGTGCTTCTTTTAATGTTTCCTTGTTGCATATCCGCAAAAAAATCATGATTAGAACTGCTATATAGGGCCGGGCATGGTGGCTCATGCCTGTAATTCCAACACTTTGGGAGGCCAAGGTGGGTGGATCACGAGGTCAGGAGATCCTGGCTAACAGGGTGAAACCCCATCTCTACTAAAAATACAAAGAGTTAGCTGGGCATGGTGGCACACGCCTGTAGTCCCAGCTACTCAGGAGGCTGAGGCAGGAGAATCACTTGAACCCAGGAGGTGGAGGTTGCAGTGAGCCGAGATCGCGCCACTGCACTCTAGCCTGGGTGACAGAGTGAGACTCCATCTTAAAAAAAAAAATAAATAAATAATAAAAAATAACGGCTGTATGAAAGACTCTCTTTTTCTTTAGCATTTAACTCTCAAATAAAGAAGAAATTTAAAAGTAAAGTAAAATTCTAAATAAGTAATTACACCTTTATTTCTGTACTATATGTTACATAAAGATAGACAATATGATTGACCTAAAAGTTCTAAATAAATAAACTTAAATCAGAATGTGAGGATTAAGGAGTAAAATGATAGTACCAAAAGATTGCCTTTGATACAGCTGCTTTTTAGATCTGTAAAAATTGTTTACTTGACACACAATGCTTTGGAATTAATCACATATGCAAGCATGTTGTTTGTGGGAGGAACCCCTTGTAGTCTCTACATATGTGAATGAAAGATGGGATTTGTTTGAATTACTCTGTAGCCTTCATTGTTAAAATCAGAATTAAGTTCTTTGTTTAGTGAAGCATTCGTAGCAATCCTTGAGATTTCCGAGCAGGGCTGGTTGTTGGCAGAGAGTTCTTGGTGTATTATGCTGTTTACCTAAGGGTTTTATTCAAGGAGCTCTCTGAACAGCTGGGCTGATTATTGAAAATGCCTCATAGTAACTTCCAGCCTAGGCTGATCGATATCGGTGCAAAGCTTTACATGGGAGGGAGCTATTTAAACATTGAGAGCCCCAGGGATAAAAGAGAATGAAAAAATAATGCTGGACAAATATGCTGAAATGTTCAAAAGAAGAGAGAAGTATCTTGTCTTGGTATAGAGGGGAAATTCCTAAACAAACAAGCGAGAAAATTTGTAAGCTAATCTCATTACACCCTAAAAATTTACTTATTTTAACTTATAACAATCCCCTAAATATTTATTTATCTTATAACAACACCCTAAGTATTTGGTGGCAAGAGGAAAGATTAATTAAAAGTACCAAAGACCAATTTTACTTTTATTTATTTTGAAATGTAACCTATTACATAAAATTCCATGAGACACTTTTTAGTGATAATATTGGGAAATATTTAACTTTATTGTCAAATGGATTCAGCTCTCATCGTTTAAACACAGCACCAATGTACTTCACCCAAATGTAAGCAGAAAAGTCCTATTTCTTTAATTTTTTTTTTTTTTACTACAGAGATCTAGAATATAGATATTACCATTTCCTTCTGGCTTAGTCCTAGCAAAACAGGTTGGGCTTTTTTTTTTTTTTTTCATTTCTGTTTTTAAACAGTTTAATAAAATAAATAAAACCTGTACTAGAGATAGGAGATCTTATCTCCTAAAGGCATTTGGTGGAATTATGACATTGAAGCAGAAGTATCAGCATTTAAAAGCCTGTTTCTTTCTACAAAATGGAAGAACAGAGAAATACGCCAAAAAGGGAGGGGAAAACACTCAATTTATCAAAGTAGAAACCTGTATCGAGAAATCCTACATCTTGTTACATCCAGGATTTCTTACTTTTGCTCTGCTCATGAACAACAGACAGAAAGTTCAGAAACACAAAGGCAATCAATATGAAAACTGTGAAAGTCTCTTAATTAATCAACTCACACAAACTCTCCAAGTAAGAGGATTTTACAAACATTTCAATTAAAGCCTTCCCTTTTTATTAGTAAATTTCATTGACAATTAAAAATGCATAATGAGAGTTGACATGATTATAAAAAGCAAAATATCATTTAAATACTGAGCTTTTAGACTTATAGGAGAGTGATTTTCTGATGCTTATTCCTTTGATGAATCACATAGACAATTACTAATTGGATAGCTATTCTATAACAGTGACATTTTGAAATTTTCAAGATTGGTAGGTCTTTGAACATGTTTGTATTTCTCTCCTTATGTTAGCATCATCATTTTGGCATACTCAGACCTAGAAGCTTTATGTCTGACTCAATAATGAAATTCAACAATCATACATATGCAAAGAACTACTAAATTCATTGAAATATTTAAGAACTGACATGGTGTGACTAGATGTTTTAACATTTAAGAGCTCTACAACAGGCTGAAAACACTAGCATCCAACTGTTTACCTATGAATTGATATTGGAATATAAGAAACTTACATTGAAAAGGTGTATACAGAATATGGAAATTTTTATAAAAAACACAAGCCAGCTTAGTCTAACAGTTTGTTTTGGCTTTTAAAAGAAAAGTTTATTTGAAATCTTCATTGACTGTCAGCTGCTGGTTCCAGAAACTACACATATTCCCAGTATGGCTTATGCCAGTTTTCTGCTTTGAAGACTGAAAAATAGACCAGAAGACAAGATATAATTTCATGATTCTGTGCCTCACTTGTGACAGTAGAAAAGTAATTTAACTCCTTTGTGCAGCTTTTCTTCACCAGTAAATTAGGAATAATCATTGTCTTCCACCTTCTGTTGGGGACTTTGAAGAGTAATGATTCAAGGGCCAATTGGAGTTAAAATAAAAATACGAAATTATTTTTCTTTTACCCAAAGAATTAAGTTCATAGAATATGAGAATATCTCTTAAATCATTTTTATTTTTAAATGCTCATTTAAAAATTCAGCATTTTAAATCTATTTACTTCATATTTATATTGCAAAAATACTACACAGATGCTAAAAATGTCATATTAGGACATCTTTAATAGCAGTATCTATCAATGCCATGAAAATATTACCTATCTATGAAGCATAAAATCCCACTGTTTTAAGAGTAAAGCATGGTGTTTAAAAAATATGCAGAAACTGCCCAATTTATCAGAAACAACAGCAGTCAGTTTTTGAATCTGACCAAAATCTTATTTTGCCCATAGCTTGCCTCCTTTCCCACTCCTCCTGCCCCCACCTCTCATGGAGGATAAGTGGACCAGCTCACGTGGGGATCAGGCATTCCACAGCCTGGAGGTGGGTAAGGAGGATCTCAACAATCTGGGAAAAAAACAAACAACAACAACAACAACAAAATCCCCACTAGCTTTTATAGATAAATATTTACATGGATCAAGTTGTTCTTTTTTTTTTTTTTTGAGACGGAGTCTCGCTCTGCCGCCCAGGCTGGAGTGCAGTGGCCGGATCTCAGCTCACTGCAAGCTCCGCCTCCTGGGTTTAGGCCATTCTCCTGCCTCAGCCTCCCGAGTAGCTGGGACTACAGGCGCCCACCACGTCGCCCGGCTAGTTTTTTTGTATTTTTTAGTAGAGACGGGGTTTCACGGTGTTAGCCAGGATGGTCTCGATCTCCTGACCTCGTGATCCGCCCGTCTCGGCCTCCCAAAGTGCTGGGATTACAGGCTTGAGCCACCGCGCCCGGCCAGGTTGTTCTACTTTGTAAGTAATTTGTATGCCTTTATTAACTGCTGAAATGATATACACTTTTACTGTATAAAGGGGTTCCAATGTTGATTCCCAATAGAAAAATACAGCTAAAGTATTTTAATATTGGCCTATCATTTGGCAGCTACTGAATTAGGCAGTTGTTTTATTTAAAGTCCATCAGTATTCTTTTGTGTATAAGAAAGTAGTAGCCCTGAGGGTAGTCTGAATGCAAAATACAGGGCTCAGTCCAGAAACAGATCTTGGTGTCATTCATTGTCTGGGCTCCAGAAAGATGTTGGATGCTGTGGTTTAGCTTCCAAATTACTCTATTTATATCTCAGTTTATAGCCAACAATGGACCATCAGGCATATTCAGATGGGCTGTTTTTGTATAACTTCAAAAGAATAGTAAATATTGCCCTGTTGTCTTGTGACTGTTACAGGAAAAGCAATGGATTTTTTTCTTTCCAGGTGATCATGCTGAGAGGGGTTGTGGTGGGGGGCAGATAGCAAAAGTCACGGATTTTCTCCTGTTGGAAAAAGCTCTATCTGAACAGGCTTGTTGAGCTGTCAGTTGGGCACTTCAGGCTTTCTCTCTGATCATGCAGTGCGAAAGCCTTTGCAATTCTCCTTCCAGTCCTCCTGCAGGCCCCAGTGATCCCACATGTCCCACATTACCTCCCTGCTACCCCATCCTTCAAACACACTAAGCTTGCTGTTGATAAAGGAAAAACAGAACAGCCACTTTCCTCATTTTGCACAGTGCAGAAAGGTTGAGGACCTTTCCCCACTCGCCAGGGCTCAAAAACTGGGGGATTTGGAGGGACTCACAGAGGCTATAGCAAATGACCGGGTGATGATGTGCATGACAGTTTGGGCTCAGGAGGGGAGATGACCTTAGCAAGGAATAGAAGCGGCAGTTCTGATAGTGTGGAGATGATCTCAGGCAGAAACTCCCAACAGCAACTGGCAAGGGTCCCAGCATCAATTCCGAAGCCCCACTTGCAGAAGGTCACCCTTAAAAGACCTTCTTCTCTATTACCTTTAGTATCCTGTCCCTTCCAGATGTTCCTTTCCCATTTCCTAATTATCCATTTTCAGTGAGAGTACTAGATTAGCCAAACTTCCAGTTATATATTTTTTATGCTGCCCGAAGTGCTTGCTTTTACAAACCACATTTGGCCCCATATCAATCCATTGTGTAGACAACATCAAGTTTCCAGTCCGCAGCCCGGCTCCTGCACTTTGCACCTCTCTTTGAACACAAATGGGCCGCAAAAGGAGAGGAACTGTTAGCCTTTGTGAATGACCGGAAACAGGGTACCATTGAGCAGAAATGGATCGCACCGTGTTAATACAGGAAGATTCTCAACCCAAACCACTCCTTGAGCACCAAGTTAGCAGGTATTGCAATTAAAATGTAATAAATGCAGTATTCATAAACTTATATGTGTCTTGTGCCTTTTGTGCCCGCAGGGTTTCTGTAGGCCTCTATTTATATCAAATAAATTTCAAATATTCCAGAATGTAGACCACATCTGGTTCATTTTTGAAGTGTCCCTCTAGGAACATTTCTAAAATAGTAGACTGTTCCCATTTTTTTCCTAATGAGAACAATCTATGTGTTCGGTGATTATTAATAATAATGGCTTCAAATAAATTGTTGACTGGTTGCAATGGAATGTACTTTCGAGCAGCTGAGGAGCTCCGTGCAAAATGTCTGTGTTGTATTCCTCTGACCCCCCGGCTCCATCAGTTCTACGGGTTATCAGCTGGCCTGAGCATAGTTGCTGAAGGGTCAGTAAGAGAAAGATGGAACAGATATGAAGGATTCGTGGTTCAAAATTATAGTAACATTTAATAAAAATTTAAAAGGAGTTGCTGATTCTTCTGTTTTTGACTTATGAATTTGGGGGCTTAAAAAATTTTGTATTCATAGCATTCAGTATATCAGCACATGTACATATACACTCATAGTATACAGGGTAGTATGTGTGTGTATGTGCATGCTAAATGATTACCATTTATGAGGCATTGTATGGGGAAAAATGAATGTGACTGATTCCCTGCTATGGTGAAGTTTGTTACAGTCTAATGGGGAGACGGGCACGAGCCCAGTTAGTCATTCTTTACTATCTAGGCCAAGCATAGGGAGAAGACCAAAACACCAAGCCTTGGGATCTGTGCCATAATAGTGGTACAGATAGTGAATTGAGTTCAGAGGAGGGAAAAACGTTGCCAGCTAAGTTGATCATGAAAAACTTCTGGACATTGGTGACACTGGAACTGTATGTAAATGCATATTCCCTGTGCGTAATTCTCTGAGCATATTTTCTTTTCTTTTCTTTTTTTTTTAGACAGAGTCTTGGTCTGTCGCCCAGGCTGGAGTGCCATAGCACAATCTGGGCTCACTGCAACCTCTGCCTCCTGGGTTCAAGCAATTCTCATGCCTCAGCCTCCCAAGTAGCTGGGATTACAGGCACCTGACACACTACACCTGGCTAATTTTTTTTTTTTTTTTTTTGGTAGAGATGGAGTTTCACCATGTGGCCGAGGTGGTCTTGAACTCCTGGCCTCAAGACATAATCTACTGGCCTCAGCCTCCCAAAGTGCTGGGATTACAGGTGTGAGCCACAGTGCCGGGCCTCTCTGAGCATGTTTTCTATTTTAAATATATTGAATTTTGAGACACACAAGTCAGTGATCATTTATGATTATTCAATGTCTTGTAATTTCATAAGTAGATCTTTAAAAATCTTTAAAATTTTAGCTTTACTCAAAATAATCCAAGACCATTTACTATGACTTAAAGTATTCATAAAGCAAGGTGATTATTACTCTTGAGACCTTTGTACAAAGCCCTGATGTGCGTTACACGTAGGCCAGAAACCTTTCTCCTTTGTTTTATCTTATGAGTCTGTTAGGTTAAAAATATATATATATTTTTGCTATTTCTGTTCTTCAATACTTGAAAAATAGAATTTTGTGTGCCTCAATCTAAAAGGAGAATCGTCGAGAGAACCTCATTCTGTACTGCATAGGCTACGAAAGACTTCAAAATTCCAGAGGAAAACAGACAAAAACTCTTTGCTTGTTAGTGTACACACCTCCGTTTTCCTAAAGTTGCATAACTAGCTGAATTAGGAAAATGCTGTAAACATTGCATCACTGTTGACATTGAACATTGCATAGCTAGAAAGAAAGGGATATATATGTAATTTTTTTCATTTGCTATTTCAATAGTCTGAGTCTCAGTGGCAAATGAAAATACAATTGAATCTCAAGTGAATGGCCAGAAACACCGTATATTTTATGAAATATGGCAGCATAATGAATAGGAGGTAAAAAAAAAATGTCCTGGCTTTCAAGTCCTGATGGTTGTGATGTGATTGAATCATAGTGCATTCTGTTTGATGTCTCGGCTTTGCTATTCAGATGCACTGCGAAGTATGTGCATCACCCTCTCTGCAAAGTGCACCTGGCAACCCAGCACGGATGTAGTTTGTTTTCCTTGCATCTGCAAGAAACGTATGTATTCAGAGTAGAATTTAAGTAGGAGTATTTTAATTCTTCTAATTGTGATAGTTTCCCCACACAGAGAAAACTATCAATCAGGTACAAAAGAAACTGCTTAGGATTTGAAGGAATTTGACAATTTTGTTGTAGTTCCCAGCCTGGCAGGTGGTAATAATGCCTATGCCAGCACTGTCAAAATATGAAAATTAAAGTGACGATGGGTTTTAATGAAATCCATTTGACAAATATAATTAAGGTGTTTTAATATGAAGTCCTGTAATAAAGACTACCGGTGGACTCCCTGAGGTCCTGACTAATTGTGTAGATTGCTTTTAAGCTTTGAATAGTTTTATTGGATAATGAACTGTTAAGAAGTGTTAGATCTTTCTTAAGCAGAATTTGGTTTGAAAAAGAAGAGGAAAGACAGGCCTGAGGTGTGGCATTTTAAACATAATTAGAGGAGAGATTTAAGTTAACATCTTTGATCTTGCTGTCAGTTTTTGATTAGAGCTGTAAATGCTTTAATCAAGTGTAGTGTAGTCATTACATTTCTAACTGTTTTTTAAACTGCGAAATTACTGAGACATTGACATCAATTTTAACACGTTCTGAAAATTTACAGCAGAATTGGGCTTCTCTACCTAGTGTTTGTATTAGAATATCAGCTTATACTGATTTACCAACCTTAAGCAGAATGGCAAAATGATATTATGGTAAGGAATGGTTTAGTTTCAATCACAGTTAGACATAGTAACAAAATTGTACAATTATTTGATATTTATTGTGGTTTCTAGGAATGTGTTTATCAGTTGAAAGCACTCATATGAACCTGTCCTATTAGAATGTATAGATGAGGAAGGAAGTAACCTCAAAGTTTTCTATCAAGTAGATTTTATAATGTTAACTGGTTTTAACATTCACTTTTCAAAGAGCCATTGTAGCTCACTATAATCATCCAATGTCATATTTGGTTTTGTGTTCCCGTCCCTAGTGCATAGCAGGCACTCAGTGTGTATTTGTGGAATGAATGCAGAATCTATTTATGATAGCTGAATATGTACCCCGCTTAAATTTTTCCCCAGATTTCAATAACATCATGAATAAGTGAAATGTAAGGAAAAAGTACACTCCTCTTCCCCTTTGCCACCTATCTTAACCCAGTTACTCATTATGGGGTGTAAATGGGTATATATTTGGTATTTCCCACTAGTTTCAGACAGCATCACTAGAATGATGAATTAGACCAGGATTATTCTTGGGGGAGAGCAGCTTCCCTAGCATGTCACCCACGACTGCAGAAGTGCTAGGGCTATATAAAGGAGCCATGCCCCAGGGGCCATTCATTGAAGAAGGCATCCACACTAATTACATGATCTGGAACTTCCTGCTTGTGTATTATGCGTTACATAAGATATGAAATGTGGAGTGAAGAAGCCTAGATTCTAATCCAAGCTCTGCTTGATATGCCATTTAGAAAAATCACTTCTCTCCAGATGATCTAATCCAACTCCTGAGTGGAATAAATAACTTCTAAAATCTTCCTGATTCTAGAATTCTACTGATAAGTGTATATCTATCTAGTGCTCTCTCCATAAGAGTTTCTTTACCAAATTTACCCCTTTTCCTTTCTTGCTTTTAATGTTCTCCCCTTTTACTTTTTTTGGTGCGTTTCTACCTATTTCACTTGATCATTTGTTTATTTATCCATCCATCCATCCAAGAAGTGTGTATTGTATGCCAGGCATTATATGGAAAAGAAAGAACACCAATATACTCTTGTTGTCTTCTTTCTTTTTTCTTTTTTTTTTTTTTTTGGATTACCTGATGCCAATGTAGTTCCAGGGATGGGAAGTGGGCAGACAGAATAGAATACTATCTTCTTATCATCCGTTTTGATTTATGTGCCATAGGGTGATAGATATATGTTTATAAATAGAAGGAACTGAACTAGATACCTTTCAACATTTTTTACCTGCAAATTTTGCTAGAAATACAACCTGTCTTGTAGATTATCCAACTACCTATCCTGTTGTTTTAAATATTTATCATGTACCATTAGTTTCAGGTCAATATGATGTGCATTCTGAAAAAAGCAAAAGCTTGGAAGTTAGAAAAAAATAAAATAAAACTAGGAAGCATCGTTTCCATAGGGTCTTACCTTTGTCTGCTAAGATTTGAGAAGAAATGTGAGGCACTCAATAGAGTATTAGACACAGGTTGTCAGTAACACTCAGATTTTACATTATATCCAAAGATATCCACATCACTGTGGGGCAGATGAGTATGAGTGTAGGAGCAAGAAGCCCAGGGTGGACATCAGGAAATGTGAGTTGTGGAGGACCTGCAAAGTTGATGAGCAAATCTGTGAAGAGTACCATGGTTTTTGGTTTTTTGTTTTTTTTGTTTTGAGATGTAGTTTTGCTCTTGTTGCCCAAGCTGGAGTGCAATGGTGCAATCTTGGCTCACTGTAACCTCTGCCTCCCAGGTTCGAGCACTTTTCCTGTCTCAGCCTCCTGAGTAGCTGGGTTTACAGAAGCATGCCACCACGCCTGGCTAATTTTTTTTTTATTTTTAGTAGAAACAGGGTTTCACCATGTTAGCCAGACTGGTCTCGAACTCCTGACCTCAGGTGATCCACCCGCCTCGGCCTCCCAAAGTGCTGGGATTACAAGTGCGAGCCACCGTGCCCGGCTACCATGTTCTTTTGTTAGTTGATACAAGACCTTTGGCGCATTCCTCTAAGTCTAGCACTTGTGCAATGTTCTGTACTTTGTCCTGATGGTTCCATTCATATCATACTACCCCATCTAAGTGTAAGCTGCTAGGTGTTGGGACTGTACTTTCTTCTTTATTTCTTTGCATGCCTGTTACATAATTGACTCTCTGTAATATTTATTGGCTTGAATTCTAATCCTACCTCTGACCCAAATTGTTTAACCTTTCTGGAAGAGTTCATTAGATGAGTGGAGATTCCATGGGATAAATCAAAGTTACTTTAAAACTTTTTCTTTACTTCCATGGACATATAAAACGGCTTAACTCTCCAGCCCACCCCACTCTGCCCTTATCCAAATTACGTAAATATTTTCTATCGGGACCGTGACGATTTTCACTTTTGGAATAGCTGTTTAGTGCTTTGAGATTGTGAGGAAAGACCTGTAGGGTGGGGAGAGATTGTTCAGGCGCGATCTCTTCTGAATCCATAGATATAATCAGAGTCAGGCTCTGCTTATAAAATCATCAATACACTATTTCCCACTGTGCTAGGTGTTCTTTTGAAGTCTCTCATACTAAGCTCTGACCTCATTTCTCAAGATGTATCCACATTTTCTAAATGGAAAATTTTGGCAAATAGAAGACAGCCCCAATATGCAAAATGTTTTTGAATGTTGCTTTCCGTTTAACACATAAGGACATCAATAAAGTAAAATAAGGTATGTGTACTATATTGTGTTAACTGGTGTTTCATTAAGTTGTCAAGACGAAAAGTGTGTTTTTCCATAGTTTATATATAGATTTGTTTATTATCAGTATAGAAAGGATTCCACATAGAAATTTTTTGTAAAATAATTACACTTTGTCTTTGCATTTTTTAAATTTATTTTTAATTTTATTTTTATTTTTTGAGACAAGTTTCACTACTGTTGTCCAGGGTGGGGTGCAGTGGCACAATCTTAGCTCACTGCAACCTTCACCTCCCAGGCTCAAGTGATTCTCCTGCCTTAGCCTCCTAAGTAGCTGGGACTACAAGCACATGCCACTGCACCCAGCTAATTTTTCTATTTTTGTTAGAGACCGAGTTTTGCCATGTTGCCCAGGCTAGTCTCAAACTCCTGAGCTCAAGCAATCCACCCGCCTCAGCCTCCCAAAGTGCTGGGATTACAGGCGTGAGCCACCACACCCAGCCTGCATTGTTTTTAAAGAGAACATTGAGATCATCTATTTGGAAATTACACATCAGTTACACATCTGGATTGATTTGGTAGCTTTTAATGAAAAAGCTAAAAAAAATTTTTCTCCTCTATTGGACTCAGGGCTTAAGAGTAAAAATTTAAGAAGTCAAAAATCAGCTTAAACATATTCATTCTCCTTCCGTTTTGTTCCCTCTCTTGCTGTCACTAAGGAAAGAAAGTTAATGGTTTGTGCCGAAGCCTACTTCCATGAAACTAGAGAATGTTTGAAACTTGTCAGAAGATGCTATTTGTCATATTCAGTGGCAATCCTAGCCCATGGCATGCTTCTTTGTTACTGATGGCATCATCGTCAGATTTCTGAGAACAGTTCTGGTACCAAGCTCGGTGCACCAGACTAAAATGAGCATCAACCACGATAAATTAATTAAATCATCTTTAAGGTTAACTGACAATGAAGTTCATGAGAATATTATACATAGTTCAAAAAGAGGTTCATTTTCCCTATGGTACTAGAGAACCAAGAATAATTTTGAATTTATTCTGCCTTATTCTGTCTCACTCTGTAAAGATTTGTTGTTGTTATTCTTTTGGTAGGAGGCTTAGACATTCTTTCTACTCAGCAGTCTTTTTAAAATTTTTATTATTACCCTTTCAGTATTTTGAGCCTCCACCTTTATAATACAGTTTTCAAAATATGGTATTTTGCTTTCAGACAGGAGTTTCATAGGAGATAAAAATTCCTAAATAGATTACCTGATTAACAATTTCTCAGCCTGAATAAAATGTGTAGTAGGTTTGAGTTTGTCAGTGGGTAAAATACATATCTATTAAATAATTTCTTTACTCATCTATTCAGAGGTTTCTGGCTTTACCTGCTGTGTATTAACGAATATTTTATTTTTATTTAGGTATTTGGGGTTTTTTTTTAAGGTTTCAGTCACTTTTCCTGTACCTGACGTGGAGAATGGGATTTGCCAGTGATAAATGGGGAAGTTGACTAGCTAACTAATAAAGATTTGTCTTAATCAAGTATGATTTGTCAGAACAGGAGCGCACTGGGGTCAGGGCGCGCGCAATGAATTATACAGCATTCACAGGAGGGAAGGACCCGGCAAGAGACCTCATAAATATGCTGCCATTACCCACTGCTAATTCGTATTCAAAGAGTGCTCTGCACAGCCGGTTTCTAGGTTGCTGAGCTGTTCACCAGTTTCCTGAGCTTTCTGTTTTTGTGAAAAAAGAAGTTTTTATTCTGTTTTGGTATCATCTGGGTTCTCAAGGTGTATCAGTCTTAAAAACTAAGTTGGTACCAATAATTTGAAGTGTGGCTTATTACATTACATCGTAAATAATATTAATCTAGTTTCTACTATGGCTCACACATCATGCTGGACACAGTGCAGAGGAATCAGATATATAAGGCACAATTTCTGCTAGAAGAGTTTTCTGATGCTTTCTTATGATTCTCTTCAAGTATTGTAAATTCAAGTATGGCTACAAGAGGAAAATGCATCTGCCTCTTTGTTAAATATAGTCATGCATTCCTTAATGATGGGGATGCATTCCGAGAAATGCATCCTTAGGCATTTCATCATTGTGCAAATACCATGGAGAGTACTTACACCAATCTAGATGGCATAGGATCCTGCATGCCTAATGTAATGGTCTAGCCTATTGCTCCCAGGCTGCAAACCTGTATAGTATGTTACTGTACTGAATACTATAGGCAATTGTAACACTATGGTAAGGATTTGTAGATTTAAACAGTGAAAATATGGTATAAAAGATAAAAAATGATCCACCTGGACAGGACACTCACCATGAATATGAATAGAGGTTAAAGGACAAGAAGTTGCTCTGGGTGAGTCAGTGAGTGAGATTGTAAAGGGCGAGGATATCAGTGTACGCTACTGTAGACTTTATAAACACTGGATGCTTTGACTACGCTAAATTTATTTTTTGAATGTTTTTCTTTCTTCAACAATCAATTAACCTTAGCTTGCTGTACCTTTTTTACTTTATAAGCTTTTTAATTGTTTGATCATTTTGTCATAACACTTAGCTTAAAACACATTGTACAGCTGTACAAAAATATTTTCTTTCTTTATATCCTCATTCTATGAGCTTCTATCTTTAATTTTTTTTTCCTTTTGTACTTTTTAAACTTTTTTGTTAAAAACTAAGACACAAACACACACATTAGCCTAGGCCTACACAGGGTCAGGATCATCAGTATCACTGTCTTCCACCCGCACATCTTGTCCCACTAGAAGATCTGCAGGGCCAATAACATGCTTGGAGCTGTCATCTCCTATGATAACAATGCCTTCTTCTGGAATACCTCCTGAAGGACCTGCCTGAGGCTGTTCTACTCTTCATGTTTTTTTTTTTTTTTAATAAGTGGAAGGAGTACACTCAAAAATAATGATAAAAGCTATAGTATAGTAAATTCAAAAACCAATAACATAGTTGTTTATTATGTTATCCAGTATTATGTACTGTGCATAATTGTATGTGCTATACTTTTATATGACTCGCAGTGCAGTTTGTTTACACCAGCATCACCACAAACACATGAGTAATGCATTGTGCTACAATGTTCAACAGCTACCATGTCACTAGGGATAGGAACTTTCAGCTCTATTATAATCTCTTTAGGCCACCATCCTATACCTAGTCCCTCGTTGACCAAAACATTGTTATGCAATGCATGACCTCTCAGTGAAGAGTTTTGTCCTCTCAGTGAAGAGTTTTCAGATTGAAAGTACTCTTACTATTTCTTGCAGTTCGACGTACATTAAATACAAAGAAGGTATTTTCTCATGTTTCTGCTAAATTTGACTTTCTAACCTATGATTCATACTATTCTCATCTGTTTATATGACTAATTGCTTTGATGAGTTAAATTAGTTATTTTTCACAGTCTTTATTTTATAAATTACTTCTTTGATTTGAAGAAGTTATTGTTTCTCCTCTTCATATTGAACAATTATAAGTAATGCTGTGCAGCTCAACCAACATTTAAGGCCACCTAATCTGTTATATCCAGCTGCTGTTGGGATGATGTCCTTCTTGGCCCTAGAAAGTCAGCAAGGGGAGCATTCGTGACTTCAGCACTTCCTTCTTGCTTCAGTGACCTATAAGATGGTTTTTACATGATATTTTAAATATGACAAAATAGTTTATAATATCTCACTGTCTTAATTGGTAGAAAAATATTGGCATCGTCTCTCTTAGTGGAATAACCCTTCTTCTCTTTTTTTTTTTTTTTTTTTTGAGACGGAGTTTCGCTCTCGTTGCCCGGGCTGGAGTACAGTGGTGCGATCTCGGCTCACCACAACCTCCACCTCCCAGGTTCAAGTGATTCTTCTGCCTCAGCCTCCTGAGTAGATGGGATTACAGGCTAATTTTTGTATTTTTAGTAGAGACAGGGTTTCACCATGTTGGCCAAGATGGTCTCAATCTCTTGACCTTGTGATCCACCCACCTCGGCCTCCCAAAGTGCTGGGATTACAGGCGTGAGCCACCGCACCCGGCCTGGAATAGCCCTCCTTGTAGTTGATGATTCCAGCCTTTGTTAGCTGAAACTGATGTCCACATTAAAATAACAGTAATAGTAGTAATAATTATTTTTTAGAACTGTGAGTGTACACTTTCGGTGTGTCAAGGAGGAAATGAATGGGCTTTGAATACCAAGTTACCTTCTTACTTCCAAGGATAATTCCTCCAGGAAAGAAAAGGTTGAAATAGAGAGATGGGAAAGTCCACTTCATGCAAGTCTGTTTTATCAAAGGAAAAGTTTTAGCCAAAGGGCTACTACTTGGTATATTTCTGCAAACTTCCCCAGAACATCAGCCTCAGCCAGAAATAGAAAGGAACACAGTCCTCTGATAGATCTCTTACCACTTAGAAATTGTCATGAATCCTAACGGGATGTTTAGAGTGGAGAATGGTCGAATATTTGGAATTCTATAGCGATGGAAATTTCTTTCCTTCAGGTGAAAAAAAGAAAAAAACAGGCAAAGAAAAAACAACTCTTTGAATCAAAGACAATGTAAAGGGATGGAAGTATGGTTGCGGCAGTGCTTAGTTAGAACAATGTCTAAACTTCAGCGTAGACAAGCCCTGAGTGAAATCAAAGCCTCCCACTGCCATAACACCATGAAGATTTTCACAAGGTGACGCAGATAAATGGATGGGGAAAACGGACCAGAGCGGACACTTCAGTCCTCAGAAATGAGTGTCCTTCACATTGGCTGTCACTGACTGTCTCAGTGAGTATGCAGTTGCTGTGTGTCTCACAAAAAACAAATGCACAAAATCCTGGAAAGGGAATTGAGGACTCTGAGAGCAGCTCAAAGAGTTAGAGCCAGTTGTGGAGGCTCACGCCTGTAATCCCAGCCCTTTGGGAGGCTGAGGCAAAAAGGTTGATTGAGCCCAGGAGTTTGAGACCAGCCTGGGCAACATGATGAAACCCCATCTCTACAAAACATTTTTTTTAAAAAGTAGCCAGACATGGTGGCATTCACTTGTGGTCCCAGCTACTCAGGAGGCTGAGATGGGATGATTGCTTGAGCCCAGGAGGTCAAGGTTGCAGTGAGTCATGTTCATGCCACTGCACTCTAGCCTGGGCAACAGAGTGAGACCCTGTCGCAAAAAAAATAATAATAGGCCCACTGGGCATAGGAGGCAGACCATGATGTGTCTGTTGGGCCCTACAAGACTCCCCTTGCTTTTCTTTCGTTGAAGTAGTGTTACCGGTGGAGGGTGTCCAGGTTCTTGGCATCTTGAACAAAGAATTGGACAAAATGCACAAACAAAACAAGGAAAGATTTAAGCAACAAAAGCAGAGATTTATTGAAAATGAAAGTACACTCCACAGGTTGGGGGCGACCTGAGCATAGGGACTCAAGAGCCCCATTACAGAATTTTCTGGGGTTTAAATACCCTCTAGAGGTTTCCATTTGTTACTTGGTGTACATCCTCTGTAAATGAAGAGGATGAAGTCAAGTTACAAAGTCATTTACTCAGTGTACACCCTATGTAAATGGAGAGGATATTTTCTGTCCTAGCTGAAGTGTTTCCATTTGATTTGGTTCTAGGAAGTCAGCGAGAATCAGCCTTATGTCCCCTGCCTCCAGACCCTATTCTCCTGCCTCAGTAAGAGGGAATTTTTTTCATTTTGCTTTGTATTCCTGTCCTTTTATTTGATTGATGACATTCAAAGAGTCATATAATGTCTAGCTTCCTTCTTTGGCATGTGTTTGTGTGAAGTATAACTCCGAATTGTACAACCAGAATGCCTATGATGTTGGCCACCTATGTGCTGGGGAAGGCACAGTGCACAACAGTGGCCATGTCATCAGCTTAGGGATCAATATGGCTTGGGTCTTGAATACTGGCCAACCTTGGGCAAATTACTTAACTTCTCTGAGCCTCAGATTCCTTGTCTTTAAATGGGATTAATAATAATCGACTTCATGTGGTGGTTATGAAGATTAAATACAGTATCCATTAAGTGCTTAGCACAGTTACTAGTATAAAATGAAGCAGTCAATAAATAGTAGCCCAAAATAAAAACCTTTCCCTGGAGGGGAGCATTCATTGCAGTATTTTTTACACAGCCCGTAAGCAATAAACTTTTGTTGGATATATATTGAATGTATGCAGTCATTTTTTCATCCCCCAGGGTTTCAACCTACGTGCTTGTTTCCCCCCCAAAAGAAGTCCCATCCCAACTTGTTAATACTCTTAGGAGAAAGTTTGGTAAAAGACTCAGTTTTAGTGGTTCCCTAATAAAGTCTGTTCAGATATAATCAAAAATTCTTCCTACAATTATGCTAGTAAGTTCAATATACAGCCTGGCTGATGAAGTCTAATAAATTCCCTATTGTATTTAGAAACAATGGTAGCTTTGTTTTATTCTGTGTTTTAGAGACTCCCAATGTCATAGTGCTTGCTAAGAAAAGCAAACAATAAATAAACTTTTTTGTTGTTAGGAGTTTTACTAAAAGGAGTCTCTAAGTGCGTATTTGGTTATGTACTCTCCTTCTAAGGTCACACTAATACTTCAGTTTATAAAATGAATAATTTTTTAGTGTGCTTCACCTGACATTGAGCAGCAGTAGCCGTCTAATAAGCAAGATTTTCAAAATCCATATTTACTAGCCTTTTCTATGATGTCATAAGGATAGCATAAATATTAGGAAACCTTATCTCCTTCTTTTATTTTTTTACAGGACAGTAATTTGAGTTCAGTTTAGATCTTTTACCACACATACATCTCAAATTTAGATATAATAATAAGATCACATCACCTTAAAACTCTGTCAGAATATACCCTACAGTCATCCATTCTTTTTCTTATACTTTTCTCCATTTATTCATTAGTTCCCTTGTCTTGAGTTTTGTTAGTTTCCACCTCTCAAAATGTCACTGTCTAAAACTACAAGTCTCTTCTACGTTAAAGTTTTTGTCTGCCTCGTGATATAGCATAAATTCTCCCACTTCTCTGTAAATTGCTCTGGCTTATGCGTGTGTGTGAATAAAACTTTATTTACAAAAACAGGCCACAGGCTGGATTTGGCTAAATTGCCCTAGCTTGCCAACCCTTACAGTGGTTCTCAAAACATAGTCTTAGGGAACCAGCATCACCAGCAGCATCTGGATACTTGTTAGAAATGCAACTTCTTCCCCCCCACCCCCCGCCCCCCGACACACACACCTACCGAATTAGAAATTGTGGATTCAGGGCCCAGCAATCTGTGTTTCCACAGTCTCGCCCTTTCATTTATCAATTGATTTATGCATTATCCACTTCCACAAAAAAGATTTGAAGTATCTTACTATAGATAATCAGGTAGGTGTATCAAGAGCAGAAAAAATTAACCCAGATCAAAAGATAGAAACCAAGGAGTAAAGAGAAGGTGGGTGTATGTGTGGTGGGGTGGGGCAGGGGTGGCAGGGCTCCATGAAGACCTAGAGAAATGCTTTAACAATCAAGGATTAAACTCACCCAGGGCTTCCTAGGATTCAGACCAAACAAACATGTTGGGTTGCATAGCTTGCCTCAGTCACTAGTACAAAATGAATTCTGCCCTGTACTGTCCAAATATATACATATATATATATATATATATAATGAAGGGGAGGAAGTGTGACGGTGGTCTTTGAATAAGACAAGCTAAGAAATGTGATAAATCCTATTCTTGAAATCAGCCTAAAACTGTATTGATGTATTCCTTGTTTCATAATTTAAGTAAATCTTATGAGTACCAAAGGCCCAGAGCTAAAAGGGTAAAGATCTGTCCCAGGGCCAGGTATTTTGGACTAGAGAATGTTGAAGAATGAAGGCCAGTGGCCCATAAGAAGGAGTTTGACATGACTGACAGACATTTTTAAAGTGTGCCTATCTGTGCCCCATATCTAGGGAATTAGCCTACAATAAGGGCTGCACAACACTGTTTCTTAAAAGCTTCCTAGATGATTCTGGTGCACACTCGCACATGAGAATCTTTGCCAGAGTCTGTGACCTTCAAATTTCAGTCATCTCACTCAGGCCTTTAAAGCAAATACACGCAGAAAATCCGAGAATGAGAGCACTAGCTGGAAGCTGAAAAGTGGAGAACTCAAAAACTTACCATTTGTCAAGTTTCTGTTGTCAATTGAGAAAGGTCCCAGTGCCATAGATCCAGGAGAGCAAGTGGGTCTTATCCCCTTTGCCAACCCTGACCAGCTGGAGTTGACTGCCTGGGGTGTTTCGAGGAGAAGGTTTGTGGCAAGGTGTGTTGAGGGCACCACCGTGATTGATGGACTATACCTGCCAGCTATTTGGTGTTTAGGAGCTGTGGCATGTATGGCATGTGTTTGTTGACCTTATTCGCAGGGTTAGATAAATGAATAGAAGAAATAACATTTTGTTGAAAAATTCAGTAAACTGACTTACTTTCTCTGAATTTTTCTTCCCAAACCTTTTTTTTTTTTTTTTTTTTTTTTTTTATAAAACAGGGTCCTTCTCTGTCATCCAGGCTGGTCTGGAACCCTTGGGCTCAAGCAATCCTCCTGCCTCAGCCTCCTGAGTAACTGGAGATACAAAAGCATACCACACCCAGATAATTTTTTTTTCTTTTTTTTTTTCTTTTTTTGAGAGACAAGGTTTCCCTGCATTGCCCAGGCTCATCTCAAACTCCTGGGTTCAAGTGATCCTTCATCTGCCTCAGCCTCCCAAAGTGCTGGGATTATAGGCATGAGCTACCACACCCAGCCTACAAACGTTATTTCTTGAATTTTAAGCCAGCTTTAATGTCAGTCTTCTCACTTCCTCAATTTTCCCTTCTCATGATTTCCTGCAGGATATGTCTTGAAACTTGATCATCCTTGATGTGGTTTGGATGTTTGTCCCCACAAAATCTCATGCCCAAATGCTAATCCTCCGAGTTAGAGGTGGGCCCTGGTGGGAGGTGATTGGATCATGGGGGTGGTTTCTCATGGTTTAGTGCCATCCCCTTGATGCCGTTCTCGTGATAGCAAGGGAGTTAGTTATCGTGAGATCAGGTTGTTTAAAAGTGAGTAGCACCTTCCCCTCGCTCTCTTGGTCCTGCTCCTGCCATGTTAAGCCATGCCCACCTCCCCTCTTCGCTTTCCGTGGTGACTGAAAGTTCCCTGAGGCCTCCCTGGAAGCAGAAGCCACTATGCTTCCTGTACAGTCTGCAGAACTGTGAGACAGTTAAACCCCTTTTGTGTCTCGGGTTTATTTTATAGGAATGTGAGAACGGACTAATGCAATCCTTTAGGTAAAAACGTTGTGTTTCTCACAGCTCAAATATAGCAGCATGTATGTGTAAGGCCTGTTCTCTTCCTGTATCCATTGTCCTCTATTTTTCAGGTTTAATAACTTTACTTTTTCCATCTATTCAATATATCTATACTTTCTTCTCCTATTTTAGCCTAGGTATCTTCTTTCTTTCTGTGTGCTCAGAAGAGTCAAGATATATAAAAATACTATATAAAACATAACATTTTAAATTTATGAGTCAGTGTAAACATTTGTCCAGGCTTTGAGTTGGGGTACACATTAGATTTTTTTTTAAATATAAGAGGTATAAGAAGATAGTAACTTCTTCCAGATGAGTTCTAAATATTTTGTATGAATCAAAAATAACTCTTTGCCACCCCCCACCTCACACATATATAATATACAAAAATTAAATCAAAATGGATCAAAGACCCAAGTCTCAGAACTAAAACTATAAAACTCTTAGAAGAAAATATAGGGACAAATCTTCATGGCGTGAAGTTGGCAATGCATTCTTAGGTATGACAGCAAAAGCACAAGCAACAGAAGAAAAAAACGGATTAGACTTTATGAAAGTTAAAAACTTTTATGTATCAAAGGACACTATATATTGTGTTATAACACTATATATATATACACACACACACACATATATATGTATGCCTTAAAACAGAACAACAAAAAGATGTGTAGTATTAGGATGCCTTGTCCTCCACATTGTAGTGCATGTTTGTTTTCTTTTTAATTTGTTTTTGTTGTTGTTAATGCAAAGATCAAAGGCCTAGTAGTCGGGAGACTTAGGATCATGGTTGCAGCTCTTTGGATAATGAGCAGCATGATCTGGGTGATCTTGGAGACCTCCACCTCCCAACTTCCCGCATTCTAGTTTGCTCATTTGCTCAATTACTTTATTTATTTATTTATTTATTTATTTTTTCCAAGAGACAGGGTCTAACTCTGTCACCCAGGCTGGAGTGCAGTGGTTCAGTCATAGCTCGCTGCAGCCTCAATCTCCTGACCTCAAGTGATCCTCCCACCTTAGCCTAACAAGTAGCTGATACCACAGGCATGCCCCACCACGCCCGGCTAATTTTTGCTTTTTTAAGAGATGGTGATCTCACTGTGTTGCCCAGGATGGTCTCAATCTCCTGGCCTCAAGTGACCCTCCCAGCTCAGCCTCCCAAAGCACTGGTATTACAAGCATGAGCCACCACGCCCAGCTCATTTGCACCATTACTTTTACAGCCCACATTTGTTCTAAAAGTCTTTGATTCTGTTGTTATAAATTTATAAAGAACTTGACCATATTTTTAAGTTGAGTGGTTCCAATGAACAAAAATTTCCAAAGCACCTGCATATGTCCTATACTGCCTCTTAAAATGCAGTATATACTGAGAGGAATGAGACATGGCCTCATCTTTAAAGCCATTTACAGTATGTTAGAGAAGAATATATAAGCAAGGAGTTACAAACGTCTATTCCTACGGCAGCCAAGCAGGGAACAGGAATGAGTGAAACAGGCCAGCAGGAAGGTAGCAAACTGGATAGTACCTGGCTCTTCTAAAGAGAGAAGCTGTAACTCAGTTCCAGCCTGTGTTTACCAAGTGGGAATGGGGACTCAGTGTTGCCAGATATTCCAAATTTCAAAAGAAACTAGAAGTTTATCATTTTATATGAAACCTACTGTTTAAAAATTTTTTGCTGTGATTGCCAGCTGGTTCAAAAATGCTTAAAATAGTCTTTCATAAAAGCAAAAGATGTTTGCTAGCCACTTAAGTCCTGTGGTCCACCCAATAGTGACTTCTCAAACATATAATTAAAATGCTATACATTTAGTGATAGCAATGTGTGCAGAGTTCACAAAGAGTACAAATAGTGATTAACTCGGCTCAGAATGATTTCTAAAAAGCTTTCTAATTACTTTCTAGTCACTTCTCAATTCTTTAAGCACTTTTTGTTTTTTTAGAATGAGTAATTCATTTACCCTGGAGAGCTGGATGACGCTGAACACGTCTCCCTTGTCTGTTAAGTAAATACATGTTTGGTAAATTCCACAAGTGAGCCTTTGGAATGTGTTTTGACAGTTTTGTCCATTCAGGTTTTCTGCTCCTTCATCTCCTGGCTTTTTTTTTACAGGCTTTATTGAATTGTGAAAAAGGGATGTCCTTCCTGCTGCTCAAGTCTCATTTTATAGAATAGAATGGATTCATTCTCATTTTTGAATGGAGCTATAATTAACATGGTTCCTTTTGTTTAACAACCTCAATTTACATAGTACCTGCTCATTCCGGAGCGTCATTATTGCTAGCACAGCTTCATTGACTGATGTCTGAGGGCTCTGGGAATAGTGTTTGTTAATTATCTGCAACAAACCAGGTAACTAAGGGGAGGTTCTGCTACTATGACTTTGATGAAAGTAGCACTGATGATTTTTTTAATTGCTTAATGATAGATTTGATCATCTTAAAGCAAAATAGAACACATACTCAGCTACTGAGAAGGTAGTGTTAAATCGTAATTGCTTACATACACACACACACACACACACACAAACACACACACGTAGGCCCTGCATGGTCTTTTGCTGTATTTCTTTAAGAATGTATTAAGTTTACCTTCAGTCGATATGAATGTGTAATTTTTTTTTAATAATGTCATCATCAAAGTGCCTGTAAATATTTTATAGTACATAGTAAATGCTAATGTCCTCAGAGGCCAAGCAGTACTGTATGAAGCAGTCTAATGTTGGGGACTTAGACAAAATGGAAACAATATGATCTGCTTAAAAGCATTGAAGTTTCTATTGTTCTGGGTTTTTTAAAACGTTATTCTTGGGGCAGGATGGGAACACATCTCTGGGCCTAATTTGGCCCCGTGCTCTAGTTTTCTTATGTGCTCTCTGGAGAAAAGGCGGCATTCAGTGTTTACAGTGACTGAATTCTAATTTGTTATTGTTGTTGTTGTTGTTGTTGTTGTTGTTGTTGTTGTCAAGACAGAGTCTCACTCTGTCACCCAGGCTGGAGTGCAGTGGCACAATCTCGGCACACTATAACCTCTGCCTCCCGGGTTCAAGCAATTCTCCTGCCTCAGCCTCCCAAGTAGCTGGAACTACAGGCACGTGCCACCATGCCCAGCTGATTTTTGTGTTTTTGCTAGAGACGAGGTTTCACCCTGTTGGCCAGGATGATCTCGTTCTCTTGACCTCGTGATCCGCCCACCTCGGCCTCCCAAAGTGCTGGGATTACAGGCATGAGCCACCATGCCCAGCCCAAGTTCTAATATTTTAAAGCCAAGGGGCACTAAAGATCATCTAGTCTAAGACTCTCATTTTACATTTGAGGAAACTGAGGCCCAGAGAAAGGGAATGTTTTACCTAAATTAAACCCCAAGTGAATACTTCTTGATTTCTTTGAGTGTGTCTTAAAGACAAGGGAATTTGGAGATCATTTTAGAGATGGTTGTATTTCTGCATTCTCCAATACGGTGACCACTAACCACGTGTAGGTACTAAGCACTTGAAATGTGGACAGTGCTACTGAGGAACTAAGGTCCATTTTATTTATTGAAATTTAAATAGCCCCATGTGGCTAGTGGGTACTGTATTATATTGGAGAAAGAAACTCAGAAATTAAGCTTTTTATCCCTAATTTATTACAGCCTACCTTAAATCAATATGCTACTTTACATATAACTCAAGAGCCAGTCAACAGTATGCTTTCTGTTTACCTCCTCTTCATCTTTTGTGCTTCGGTTTTCATACATTTTGCTTCTGCATATGTTATCACTATTTTTATTTTAAACAGTTAATTACTTTGAAAGAATATAAGAGAAAAATAAATGCTTTTATTTTTATTTTCTTATTTGTTTATTTTTGAGACAGGGTCTCACTCTGTCACCCAGGCCGGAGTGCAGTGGCACGATCTTGCCTCACTGCAACCTCCGCCTCCTGGGTTCAAGTGATTCTCCCACTTCAGCCTCCCAAGTAGCTGGGACTACAGGCATGTGCCACCACACGCAGCTAAGTTTTTGTGCTTTATGCTAGAGATGGGGTTTCACCAAGTTGGCCAGGCTGGTCTTGAACTCCTGACCTCAAGCGATCCACCCTCCTCGGCCTCCCAAAGTGCTGGGATTATAGGCATGTACCATCACCTGGCTAATTTTTGTATTTTTAGTAGAGATGGGGTTTTGCCATGTTGGCCAGGCTGATCTAGAACTCCTGGCCTCAACTGATTCACCCACCTTAACCTCCCAAAGTGCTGAGATTACAGGTGTGAGCCACCATGCCTGGTCTGCTTTTATATGTATCCTCAGATTTACCATTTCTGGTGTTCATCATTCTTTCTTGTACATCCAGGTTTCCATCTAGTGTCATTTCCCTTGAGCCTGAATAATTTCCCTTAATATAACCTGCAGTTTACTTCTGCTGGGTAATATTTTTTGCTTGTCAAAGAATATCTTTATTTCACCTTAATTTTTGAAGGCTATTATTGCTGGATATGGAATAATAGAATGACCTTTTATTTTTTCTTTTAGCACCTTGGAATGTTGCTCCATTGTATGTTTGTATTGTTTCTGATGAAAATTCAGCCTTCATCCTTATTATTGTTTTCCTGAATATGTCTTTTTTTCTGCTGTTAAGATTTTCTTTTTTTTTTTTTTGAGAGGAAGTCTAGCCATGTCACCCAGGCTTAGCTAGAGTGCAGTGGTGCAATCACGACTCACTGCAACCACTGTCTTACAGGTTCAAGTAATTCTCCTGCCTCAGTCTCCCAAGTAAAGTCGCTGGGACTATAGGCACCCACCAACATGCCCAGCTAATTTTTGTATTTTTAGTAGAGACAGGGTTTCGCCATGTTGGCCAGGCTGGTCTTGAGCTCCTGACCTCAGGTGATGCACCTGCCTTGGCCTCCGAAAGTGCTGGGATTATAGGCATGAGCCACTGCACCCAGCCAAGATTGTAAATTTATCTTTAGTTTTCAGAAATTTGACTGTGACATGACTAGGTGTGGTTTTTATTTCTCTTGCTCAGAGGTTCTTTTTTTTTTTTTTGAGAGGGAGTCTCGCTCTGTCGCCCAGGCTGGAGGGCAGTGGCCGGATCTCAGCTCACTGCAAGCTCCGCCTCCCGGGTTTACGCCATTCTCCTGCCTCAGCCTCCCGAGTAGCTGGGACTACAGGCACCCGCCACCTCGCCCGGCTAGTTTTTTGTATTTTTTAGTAGAGACGGGGTTTCACCGTGTTCGCCAGGATGGTCTCGATCTCCTGACCTCGTGATCCGCCCGTCTCGGCCTCCCAAGAGGTTCTTAAACTTCTTTGATCTGTGGATCGGCTTTTAAAAAAATACAGATTGGAAAAGTTTGACTATTAGTTCTTCAGATATTTATTCATACCTTTTTTTGTCTCTAATAATCTCTTTTTCTGGTAGTCTAATAACATGTATGTAAGACCACTTGTTATAACCTCACAAGTTATTGATGCTGTGTTCATTTTTTTTAACTTTTTTTCCTCTTTCAGTTTGGATAATTTCTATTAACTATGTTCATGTTCAGTGATCCTTTATTCTATAATGAAGGATATTCTATTTGGTACACCTAGTGAATTAATTTCAAATGTTATATTTTTATTCTAGAATTTTATTTGGTTTTTTTTAGAGTTTCCATTTGTTTCTTGATAAACTCATATTTTCACCAATTATGTTTACCTATTCCTATAAATTATTTAACACAATTATAATAGTTCTAAAATCTTCATCTGCTAACTGTAGTGACTAGGATCTATTGGTCTACTCATATAGACTGTATTTTCTCTTGATTATTCTTCTTTCCTGTTTTTTTTTTGCATGTCACAATTTTATAGTATTCCACACACTGTATAAAAAAGAACAAGGGAATCTGAAATGTAACATCCTGGGTTTGTTATACATACAAGATAACATTTTACTCTTATCTTGTATTTAGATAATAGAAGGATCTGATTCTCCCAAAACTTGAGTTGGTGCTGAGCTGAAGCTATAATAAGATTGGATTCATCCATGATTAGTGCACTTCCAACCTGTGTTTATGCTGCTTCTTACAAACAAACAAACAAAACATATTGTCAATGTTTGAGTTGGGAGTTGGTTGATCTGCGGTTTCAGATATTTTTTGGTTCACCTTTAGACTCAACTCTGACAGCGTCTTAAAATATAAGCACACAAGAATGTGTGAGAATATGTGATTTCTCTTTACTGACCAGCTCCACCTTTATTCCCTCTTATTTGGCAAATTTGAAGATTTGGGGAGAAATATCAGACCAAGCAATTTGTTTTTGTGTTTAGAGTTCATCTAGATTCCATTCTGTTTTGTAAGCCTACATCATCATTTAACGTTTGACTGATTGCTCTCATCCCTATAAATTCTATCTATGGTAGGCTCATTCTCAGAGCAGGCACTTGCGCTATATCAAACTTGGTATCAAAGTTGCCACACCTGTTTGCTCATACACAAAGTACTTGTTTCTCTCTAGAATTCATCAGAACTTCTTTGCATCTACTTACTTCCTCCAGAAAAGTTTAGTAATTATTCTGTCTGGGTTTTTCTTGTTTCCATGGGAATGGTTATTTGCATCTTTCTATGGCATCTTTCTACATCCTAACTGGAAGCAGAAGTTCCTCACATGTCTTAGGTTGTCAAATAATGAAAGATGTTGAAAGAACTCTCTTTCCATTGTTGTATTTTTCCAGATATCAGGAATTCAAAAGGCTCTTCATGCCCGAGTAACATCAATACAGAGGATAACCTAGCTATTCAGGGCATGAGAGCAGAGTCAGTGCCCAGGAAGCAATGCTAAATGCCGAAGAGTGACTGATCCAACCACTCCATGATCAGATCCCTCCTGAGAAAGCTGTATGTGAATCCCTCTGCTTCCTGAAGCAGCACGTTTTCTACCTTTATTAGATTCTGTGGCCAGAAGTTCCCAAGTCATGTCCAAAATTCAGCACTCCAAACTGTGAGGACATATTACTTCAAGGTTTTTCATCTGGTTGGTGTTATACAATACACATATGAAAACACATGCTTCAGTATAGCTCTTTTGCAGAACTCCTGCACTTCACAAAAGTCCCTTTATGCAAACAATAGTTGTGTAACTGTGAATGCCTTTTATCTGCTACTAAAATTGCTGGTGAAGTTTTCAAGTGCCAGAAGATACCCTTACCTTCTCTTAGTCCTTTAAAGAAGACCCAACTTGCTATTTTCGCTTTTTAAAATAATTTGTTGGAAACCACATTCTTAACAAAGTTTATAAAAAGAAAATTAAATAAATATAGGTGTGCTGAGGAATAATCACTGTCTTCTGGAGAGTGTCCTGCATATTCCATAATGACTACTTTTAAAAATATTTTGAATGTATCAAATGGGACATTTCCTGGTGAATTAGATTTGTGGCTCCTTCCCTTTCAGCCGGTTTATAACATGATGTGAGCTTCAGTAAGTCCTAACTTCTTATAGAGAATATTTTAATCTGCTCACCTCCAAAATACAGGTCTTATAAGTTTTTTTTTTTTTTTTAAAAAAAAGGGGGTTCATTCGTATTAGTCTTATGTTAGACTTATACTATTGTTCAGATGGTATTATTATTTTATGAGTGGAGAGACATGATGCTTTCAGTGATACAAGTTCTTCAAACTAAGTCTTATTTTCATGATGTCAGGCCAGTCCTTCAGGAGATATCTTGCTAGATTTGAAGTTACCTGCTCCTTTCTCAATTTCTTTATGGGACAGGAAAGTATTCAATGGCTATTGTGTATATCTTCCAAAAAGATTGAAAGTAAAGGAAATGTTAGCCAAAAACCCTTTTGCACATGTGTTTATAAAAAGGGGCTATGGATCAAGGATATGATTGATTCTGGGTAACTGTAAAAACGAAAATTCATTTTATGTGTTTGAGAGCTCTACTCCCAGGATGATTCCCAGGACCACTGTGGAAAGGAGAGAAGTGCAGGAAGGAGCTCTTCCTTCCAGGAATTCATTTATCATGCTCGTATTGACATGGAGAATTCCAGCATACACTGTCAGTTTTCATTGCCTTGTTATGCTTCTCATTGTTTCTTAATCTCAAGAAGACCCTCACAGTCAACAAGTACACTATTTATAAAATTTATGATTTCTCAAATTAGTTCAAGAGCAGCAGTATGGCTGTTCCATTCTCAAGGCACTATGGAAAGTAAAGAACTGAAAATTTAAATCTCACATCTGCCGTTGGCTTAGGCCTCTGAGCTTGTGTTCTTTCTATTATGGTGTTTTTGGTGAATGCTTACCTCTTCAGTTAAATTATTCAAGAAAAATAAACCTAACAATGTTTCTAATTATTTAATGAAATAATCGCCAAACCAAAGATAGTCTGTATTAAAAATAATCCCTCTAATTTGTTGTCTTGATTTGTTTTGGTTCGACTAGAAGAGTGGGCCCCACAGTGGAAAAGAAAAACCACATAACTTTCTTTACATGAATTTTTTTTTTCATTCCATAATAGTAATCACTGTAATATATTTGGCCTGAAATTTTCTTTATTAGAGCATTAAAATGGAAGATAGCAAGCAAGAAATGAAAAAAGAATTGTGTTTCCAACAGTGCATGGCATTGGGGTGTTAAGACCGGGATGCATACACTCTTGCCAATATCTCTTCTCTTGCTAGATCGAGTTAGTACTTGGGATGCTGAGCTGTGTCTCGGGAGGCAAGGAGATTGTGAGAGTGGTTTATAACTCCTGAAAAGACCCAGATCTTTACTTCTTGTTTGTTGATTCCTTCAGTAGCAGACCGTAGGTCCACTCAGAGTTTTCTCCTCGGCGAACCTGATAAAATGATGAATCTATTACCTGCTTTCTGATGTCAACTTCTCCATTGCTACACTGGATGGACTTTAAGAGCAAGAATAGGTCACAAACCTGACACATACTTTAATTCTTTTATTTATTCATTCTTTCCACAGATACTTACTGGGGATACGATACTGGCCACAGACACAATAGTAATAACCTATTTCCTCTTCGTTTTAGATTACATGTTGTAATACCATCAATCTGAACAGGAGAAAATATGATATAAATAGCATTTTGCTGAAATAATTGCAGTGTTCATGGTGCTCATATATGTTAAAGGTTTTAAGTGAAAAATGAATTATAATTGCTATATTATGTTGATAAAAGAAATCCAATGTAACAGTAATAACAGTATGACAAAATTGAATATTGTCGTGCAAGAAAAGAAAAAAATTCAACTTCAGTTATTTCCTCCTTCTCCATTATTGATATCATCTTCCACTGCTGTGATGCTTCCACTGGGAGCCACATATCTTACCCAATTTTACCTTAAGGATAAATTGTATGGGGTTAATAATAAAGAACTGAAATAAGTCTAAGAGGAGCTACTATACTGAGAAAGAATGTTAAAAATGTGTATGCTGTCAAAAATATATTTATGCTAGCGCATGTAACTGTTTTCTATGAGTTGGATTTTCTGTCACGAAAGGAATATGCAGTGCTTTTTCTAATGTGCCTTGAAACACAAACTCTTCTGATAACACTTGTCTGTAACTCTTCTGTAACACTTCTTTAACTGCTTAATCCTTACTGCTGGCATGGAAGCTCCATGAGTGCAAACACTTGATGTTGTTTGCTGGCCATATCCCTGGCACCTGTACCTGGCACACAGGGAGGACTCAATGATTCTTTGTTGAATACTCTGAATCTTACATACTATTTCATGACATGCCTTTATATGGTACTCTATAGCTTCCACAACATTTTTACTTAGGCTATCTCGTTGGATCATAACATCAACTTGGTGAGAAAGACAGGACAGATATTTTTTCCTGTCAATAAAATTGCAGCTCAAGTGGGCTATAGCAGGACTAAGATATGAGAGTGGCAAAGTCATAATAGCCCACTGATGTTCTTGATTGAATGATGATCAATCAATCATCACTCAATAAATGCTTATTATTGTTGTAGGCCAGTCACTGTGCTAAATATTGGAACTGAATTACCTTATGGAACTCTTACAACAAGCTCATGATATAGTACTATTATTATTAATATTCCCATTTATGGATAAACTGAGGCACAATGATGTTAGCCACACAGCTAATAAGGGCCAGCACTGGGACTTTGGCTCAGGCAGTGTGAGCTCACAGCCAAAGCTCTCAGTGTGGCCTAACTACTGCTCTACATTTTTAGGGTGTCCTTTAAAAAAAGCCTAGCAGTGTACATGTATGAGCCAAATAACTACCATGGTGACTTCTTACTGACTTCATTAAATTATTTGTTATTATTATAATAGGTGCTTGTTTGAATGCTTCTATATGTCTGTAAGCCAGAGATGATTGTTGTTATAGGTATGAGTAAAGAGACAATGCAAGAGGGAAAAGGAGAGAGAGATGTAGAACAAGGTAGTCAGATAGGTTGCCAAGATTATAAGAGAGGCATCCTTCTAGTATGGAATAAGGCACCTCCCAGGTAATGGGGAATGAGTCTGAAAATTATTTATTCAAGCAGCTGGTTATTTGTGAGGTCAAGCCATACCTACTGTCTTCTAAAAGGGTCTGCAGATTGGAGAAGAGACTGCCTAGTGTCAACCAAATAAGATGATCATGGCACGGGAAAACCTCATTGGAACTCAGCAGTATGGCTTTTTAATGAATGTTCTAAATTGCCTATAACAGTATAAGGGTTTCAAAGTTCTGGGGTGAAAACACTGTCTCCAGCATGAGCTGTCTTCAACTACTTGAGAAGGAATGCACCTCACCTTGAGTTGACTCAAGTACCTACAGCCGCTGATAACACATTAAATGAGCCCTTGCCTTGAAGAGAGCAGAAGCCTAGAGACAGTTCACTACCAATAAGCATATGTAGGTGAGCATATGAGGATTACTTGTGCAGGGCGAATACACTAAAATTAAAATTGTTCTAAATGGAATCTGACATACATGTGCAAAATGAAAGGGGAAAGGAAGAGCAGAATCATTAACATTACTTATAACCTGTAAAAACCAACAGCTAAATTCCATGATGACAAAATAGACTAATGGACATCAGATCTCCTCCACCTTTGCTGATATTTGCTGGAGTGGCCTGGGCAAGACATCATCTCTAAGTCATTATTCTCATGTTGGTTATGTTCTATAGGTCAAATATCTAATTATACCTAAGATAAATAGACACATTTATCAAATACTGTTTATATTTTTCAAATACATGAATTGAAATACGTGTCTAATGTATAACGCATGCATGCTACTTTAACATTTTATGTCATTTGGGTACTTCTGAGAGTTATTCTCATGTGCACTCCAAGTCATTTTTCCTTACTCAGATTTTCTTTTCCATAGAGCAAATTGGTCAGGAGATGTTGGAAAACCTTAGTCATGACAGAGAAAAGATACAGCGAGCACGTGAAAGAGTAAGTACAAGTGATACAGTTTTTTCACATATGCAGTAAATGAAGACATAAATGAAAGGCATTGGGACATAAACAATAGCAATTAGGTAGATATATGTATCTAAGGTGAAAGAGGGTGTAAGGTCTGTGGAAAGGAAAAGAAAGAGAGTGACATGGAGCAAATAGCAGCTGACTCTATGTCCCCATCCCAGAATGCTCCCAGGTGGGTATTTTATTTACTACTTATAGAGAAGGTCACTGAGGGAGATTTTGGAGCATGTTCATCTTTTAGAGTGAAAACTATAGAATTATTGGTGGTCATCTTTTCTCAATTCATTTTATTTTTATGTTTTTAGGACTTTGCACATTCATAAGTTGCAGATGAATTACCAAATATTTATGAAATTTTTTCAGCCTGTGCTTTGCTTTTATATCCGGTTCTAGTATCCAGCTTAAAGCTCCCAAGATTACCTCTCATGTGTCATTCTCCAAATATAAGAATTTTCCATGTTTGTGTAGCTGTCAGAAATGTATTTATTTTTGTATATTTGAACATTTTTATTGTTTGGATTTTCTATCATGAAATAAATTGTCACTTGCCATGCACTTTAGAAATAATCTAATTGCATGAACTTTTGTTTTGTTTTAACATTGCTGTTCTTCTTGTAGCTTCGGGAAACAGACGCTAATTTGGGAAAAAGCTCCAGGATTCTGACGGGGATGTTGCGAAGGTAAGAGCAAGGTAGGGACCTATCTTTCTCTCTGTCTCTTTTTAAAAATATTATGTTTGCATTCAATTGCAACAGGGCATATTACATGTTTTTGAGCTTCTGCTCTTAGTGCCCTGTGTCAGGACCCGTTTGAAATACTAAAGCACTGATATTAACTCTTGTTTGGACAGGGACACATACTAACACAGATTAGAGAGAAGGCTTGAGCTAGGGGAGTAACCTGAAGCTATGAAAAAAATTAGGGTTAGACATGAAGTGTTTTTTCATAGCCTGAGGAAGGCCCCATGGCAGGAGCAGGCTGATTTTATTTTCTGTTTTGATGGCCTCCTTCTTATGGAGGGAATGCAGACCTACCATTTTCAGGAGCACAGTTGCTGTTAGCTTTGCTCTCTGTTGCCTTGTTTTCATTTCTTTAAGTGACACTGTTTGGGGAAACATTTCTGTTTTATGTATACACTGAAAGATGATTTATAAAACATCAAGATTATCTGAATAATATGTGTTAACAAACAAATGTTCATGTTTTATATGTGTAACTCAACCTTGATTGATGAAAAATATGCTAAATAGTATGAGGAAATAAATGAATGAATATAGGTAATGTTCTTATAAGTACATTCAACGCAAAATTATTTCACATTCAGAATCTACCACGTAAGAATATCATCTAGCATGCCTGTCAGTTTGGAACTGTGGATAGAAAAGTGAATGAGAAACATTGAGAATGGCCTCTGGAGTGGCTTAATTAGAATTTTTAAGAAGGAAATCTTTATAGTTGATACTATAAAGACAACCATCTAAAAATAACTAAAGTCTTCTCTGATCACGTATCCATATACAATAGTTTGCTAAAAGTATGTTTGCCATGTTACAGATTTATTACATAAGAACCAATCAAATGTCTAGTGGTTTGGTCTTCAAGACTGATAAGATTTTTCTAAGCAGCCTGACCAGTAGCAAGCCTAAAGTTCCTGGGACATTTCCAGCCAAGGCTGGCATAATGTGACATTCCTCCTCGTTTTCTTGGACCCCAACTCCTAACTCAGAATCATAAGCCATCAAATTCTCTGATTAAGAGTACTAGGCAAATGGCCTAAGAAAAACTCAGAATTCAGAGAGAAGGGTAGTGGTGATTGAAAGGAATGCTTCAGTGCCTACAGACAATAAAAAAGAAAGGAAGGGGAGGGAAGAACCTCTGTTGCTTCCCTGGGAGGGGCTCCTGCATCGTGAGCTGTAACGAATATTCTGCATATGTCTCCATTTTGTCAAATCTCATTAAAGAGTCCTCCTGCTTTATGTCAATTGAGCTGTCTAGAAATCATTCATCATTTTTAGTGTAAAAAAAATGATGTGGTTATTTAAATAATATCATATTAATGTTAAAGTTCAGCTGTCATTTAATGGTATGGCTTAATCAGATGTAGCATTTAGGAAAAATAGTTTATGTGGGCTCCACGTGGCTTTCAGGTTGGCAGATTCAAATAAGGATTTATGGGTTTCGAAACCAATGTATTTCTGTCCGTGTTTCTGCTTGATGTACCTCACCCTTCAGTGCAGGACACTGCAGACAGTTATTTCAACAAATAAAGCATCTCCTCGTATTGTGTTTGAATAAATTTGCAAGTCATTTGGAGAGGGTAAAGCACAAACAACTTCAGCAACCTTTGACTGGGCTTTCTGTAGGGAAATCATCATAACGTGGTTGTTTCAGAAGCCTACGGAAGAAAATTACTCTGGTGAAATCTACATGGGGTTCTCTTTGTAGGCAAACTCAGTCAATCACTGACTCATCTTCTTTTGGGATGTATCTAGAGTATGAACAGAAATAAAAATTCCCAGATGGACATCAACTTGCTACATCTGAACCAAGGGTATGCTTAAGTCTACCGGTTCCACCTGTTCGTATGAAAAACATCGTATGACAACGTTTTTCACTAGGCACAGCTGGGATCTTGGTATCAGCCAGGATATGCAGATATTTTCAACCAATGCCTTAACCTGGCAATGGTCTCTGGGGACCAAATGCAGTGGTGGTTTTGTTTTAGTTTGTAATTACTGCCCCATATGATATACAATGTATTTTGGACTTGGGAAAAGGCACAAACATTTTACCAACCTCTCTGCTTCATTATTTTGGTTATATCATAGAAAAGCTCTCTGCAGAGAAATAGAGGCAGGATTTATGTACCAAAGCCTCTTATTGAATGCTCTGATTTTGCTTTTCCTGTTACATCCCTCCCATTCATATGGCTTTTGCTTCAGCCCCGATGAGCTTGTATTTCAGAAAGAAAAGCCACATTCTCTTACTATTCTTCTTACCAAAACTGCATAGCTATGTCATGTGTCAGCAAGCGCTTCTGATTTAGGAAATGCTATGATATTGAATCATGTGCTCATCTGCCACCTTCACAAATGTGTAAAAGAAATGAATGTCCTCTTTGTGCAGTGCGAGCATTTACCTGCATAAAACATAAGCTTAATTATTTTCATAGGATAAATTCTGTGTGACTGAAAATAGTTAAATATTCTGTAGTATACCAAACCAAGGAATTACTTTGTTTAAAAGAAAGATTGCAGGTTATTTTTTAATTCTTTTAAACCTTGATTGTTCTCAAATTTGTAAAGTGAACAAAAATGGCTTGGCATGGCTCCTCATTTGAGCCATTTTACGTATGGTCTGTTGTGAAGACGGGGGAAAACACTGTTCCATTGGTACCAAGATCTGTGCATATGTCCACTTGATTATCTGTAAAACTGACCAAAAGGAGTTGGGGAGATCAAAATGAGTAAACAACAAAATTAAGTTTATAAAATCCAGCAGCCACTAAATAATCATCTACCACTCATGCTTTTTAATCTTTTTTTTAATTTCAAATAAGATAAACACCTATTTCCTTCCTTCTTTCCTTTCTTCTTTTCTTTCTTCTGCTTATTCATTTCCTTAGTAAATATTTAATGTCTGTACGCCAGGGCTGGGGATCCGGAAATGAACCCAATTTTATCCTCACTTTCAGAGTACTTTAGTGTAGTAGAAGACATATGCATAAAAATGTACTATGGAAATTCACAAAATTAACAGATTCTCAAGGCAGCTATTGAAGATCCCACAACTGCAGTTAGTCCTTGCTGGTCATTAAAAGGGACACGAGGAAAACAAATAACTAATAAAAAAAAATACGAGTTAAATGGCTATAAAGCCAACATGTTTGGAAAAAAAATAGAGAAATAGAAAATGATATATGGAATCATTACAAACAAATTTTGAAAAGAACTAAGGTATGCAAAAAAAATGACATATAATATGTAATTTAGTGAGATAGCAACTGATTCAACCAAAAAGAAATTGCTCTTCGTGTAAGCATGCCATATTACCAAAAGAAAGAAAACAAAGGAGAAAATTGGTCAATTCAAAATTATAATAGTAAAAGTCCACATCAGAACACAGCTATGACTGATTTCCTAGAAAGTAATTTTTCTTCTATTCTGACATAAGATGGAGAGTTATCAAAGGACAAACTGTTCATTTCCTAACTCTGTAGACAGAGTTTACATAAAGTGGAATTCAGATAATAATGAAAATGGTCATGAAACAAATGACCATTTATGTTGTAACTGGGTCCAATAAATGGATTTTTTTCATTGACTTTCACAAAATTTGATTTTTATAATTGGCTGTCTTAAAGTGTCACAGTATCACTAGGAGGCTGAAATGTTTCTCGTCATATGTATGTATTGATATGTGTATTTGTATGTGTATTTTTTCTATACCTTTGAGCAGAAAGTCTTATTCGTTCAAACTGTTGGCAATCAGTACAAATGAAAATTAAGATTTTCAAAATTCAGAGTCAGAATAAAAAGAAATCATGATTCTATTTCCTTTTACCTCTGAAGAGTTAATGATTGATCACTAATTGTATGTTTCTAAAAGTACATGAACAATGCCTCAGGAATGTAACAAAGTTATAGCTTAAGAGCTCCACTGACAAAAATTTACAGGATAGGCCGGGTGCAGTGGCTCAAGCCTGTAATCCCAGCACTTTGGGAGGCCGAGACGGGTGGATCACAAGGTCAGGAGATCGAGACCATCCTGGCTAACACGGTGAAACCCCGTCTCTACTAAAAAAAATACAAAAAACTAGCCGGGCGAGGTGGCGGGCACCTGTAGTACCAGCTACTCAGGAGGCTGAGGCAGGAGAATGGCGTGAACCCGGGAGACGGAGCTTGCAGTGAGCTGAGATCCGGCCACTGCACTCCACCCTGGGCGACAGAGCCAGACTCCGTCTCAAAAAAAAAAAAAAATTGTACAGGATATGTTACTACTTTACCTTGGCTCCTCTGCGGCATTGTATATGCTGGCAAAGTGCTTATAAAAAAAAAAAAAAGGCATCAGCCAGGTGTGGTGGCTCACGCCCGTAATCCCAGCACTTTGGGAGACCGAGGCAGGCAGATCACTTGATGCCAGGAGTTCAAAACCAGCCTGGCCAACATGGTGAAACCTCACCTCTACTAAAAAATAGAAAAAAATTAGCCGGGTGCAGTAGCTAATAATCCCAGCTACTTGGGAGGCTGAGGCATGAGAATCACTTCAGCCTGGGAGACTAAAGATTGCAGCTAGCCGAGGTCACACCACTGCACTCCAGCCTAGGTGACAGAGTGAGACTCCATATGAAAAAAAAAAGAAAAGAAAAGAGAAAGAAAAGAAGAAATGGTATAGATGATTGTTTAACACCTATTCTGTTTGACAATCTCAAATCAAATAATTTCCTCTCTCCCCCACACTACCTATATTTGCCCCCAACTATTTACACACACACACACACACAGATTGTTTCCTTCAGAAAGTGAATTTTGTTTATCCTTCCAGTATGAGTATGGCTCACTTCCTTATGCATGGAGCTGCTCAGAGGTCTTTTGTAACTAATCTGTAATATAAACAAAACAGGCAGTATTAAATGCAGTTGACCTAGCTAGCACCATTCACATAATATTATTTAATACGCATATTTTTGTTAGAGTTACTTTTGAGTTAGCCTGGGGAATCATTGCCACCTATCATTGCTATCACATTTTACATTTTAAACATAGTCTTTGGTAGAGTGACAGTAAAACATCTGGAAAGCTTAAATGCACTGTGAGAATGATTCCTGAGAGTAAATAGACCAGGAATGCCAATGCAAGATCTGTAAGCTATAGAAATAAAATTTTAAAAATAAGAACAGGTTTATTCTTACATATGCCATGGCTAGATGTTTAAGCTTCTTTTAAAAACTCATTCTTCTTTCTCCTTCATTTTGCCCAGGAAGCATTCTGTTATATTCTAATTGTTCTTATTACAATGTCTGAAAATTCAACAGTAGAGAGTTTTCAAGACTTGTGAGAAAAATGTCCTTGAAAATGTGCTGTCAATTTTTAGGCACTGAAGAAAGTACCTTCTCTCATAGTACCTTGCATTTGTATTTTTACATCTCTATCTCTATCTCTTTTTCTTTTCTCTGTTTCTCTCATTCCTCTTTCTCAGCACATTTTACTTACTGGTGATAAACTTGGGCCCTGACCTGAAATTAGTGTAGCAAAATCTCAGTGTCTAAACTATTCTTCAGCTTTTAATCAAGCGCTTATTCTTTCAGAATAAAGTGATTAAATTTCCAATAGATTCTTTGGACTTAACAGATTTAAGATCTGAGCTAGAATAATGCTACAAAGAGATTTTTTAAATCTTGGTCCTTTTTGTGTGCATAAGTTTATTTCTGTACACTTGACTCATTGCCTTTGTCCTATGACCTCTTCAAGGCCAGCATGGGTAACATTTTTACCAAACCAAACAATAGCTTTGGATTTGCTTATATGTTTCTCTTTAATAACATGCTGTGCCTTTAAACATAGAATTTTGTTCTAATGTCAGACACTTGAATGCAACACCTTGTCAATGATAACTCTACCAGCTGCATTCATTGAGTCTTAAGAGCATATGTGACCCTAAATCATGTATTATACATCTTATCTGATTTTATCCTTAACAGTTCTGCAAAGGAGGCATCACTATCCCCATTTTACAGGTGAGGCAAACTGTGCTTAGTGAAGTTAAGTAAACTATCCAGATTCACATATTGTAGAAAGGAACAGAATTAGGATGTGAACTTAGTTTGCTCTTTTGACACACTACACAAGGTTCCCAAAGGCCAGTTTATGAATCAGAACCAGTTTTCACTAGTGGTAAGAAGAGTAAGAACAAACAGTTGAATTTTTGTTATGCCAACTTTTATTGTCAGATGCTATTATAGTTCCATTTCTTCTGTGAAATAATTGGTGGCAGTAAATAATTTCCTTAAACTAGGTTCATTGTTATAGTAAATAGAAAAATAAATACTTGGAAATATTAAACATTGGCAATTGTATGTCAGTCCTCTCACTGTCCCATGCCCCCCTCTCATTTCACTGACCAGGAAATTCAAAATCCATGCTATACTATACCCTTTAATAACCAAAAACACTGCTATTTATGCACTCTCTGATGGGTAGGTAGCAGCCACAGTCCTAGATATTTGTTATACGTTACCTTCTTTCACTTTCATGATAACTCCATAAGATGGATACTATTACTCCCGTTTTAAGAAATAAGGGAACCACTGGTAAATATCATCAGGGTCTACATAAGTCATCTGCCTCCAGGGCCTTGTTTTCCTACTGCACCAACTGTTTATCCTTCTGTGGAGACTCAGTTTCCTCACAGATGGTCAGACAACCCTTCTGGGTGTGCAGACAGTTGTTCCTGAAAGCAAGGAACAAACCCTACTGAATCCCATCATTGAGGGTGGGCTGAAGGCGCTCAACTGCATCTACTGTGTGCCATAGGAGTCCCAAGTGAGTGTGTTCTTAAGGAGTCCTTTCGAATTGTTGTATTGCTAAGCGTAGAAAGTGTGGCATTAACCAGAAGCGAGAAATAACAGCACCGTGCAGCAGAAGAGTCTATCATCTCCCTTACCTCTGGAATTTGACAAGTGTCATTGTTAGAAAATTTTATTTCTATATCTAACTTTATCATCTGGAGTCTTGTCCTTGCTGGAGCAAACAGTCCCAGTCTTCTTTAATTATTTATGTGAAATTTCTATGTATGCGTCCAGAGGCATATGTCCCAGTAGATAAGGGGTAGTAGGCTCTGGAGCTGCACTGGTTCTGCCGCTTTTTAGCTAGTAATCTTTGGCAAGAATCTCACCTCTCCGTACCTCAGTTTCCTCATTTGCAAAATAGAGATAACAATAGTCTTTACTATGGAAATTTTTATAAATGCGTAGATACATGTAAAGTGCACACAACAGTGCCTGGCACATGATAAAGTACCAGGAAACATTGAGGTATTGGTTATCATCACTATCAGCATTGGTTTTAAAAGAAATAGGGCCTGAGAGCAAAGACTAAAATCAAAATGTTAATTAATAGTTCTTCTAGGTTGATGAATTTTTAATTGATGTTTTTAAGTTTTCTTTTTCCATTACTAGAGTTTCGTAGGAATTTTTTTAAAATTACAAGTCAATAATAATAAATCCCATCATCCTTTCCTTATGTCCCTGTTTCTATCATGGCGCCACTGTTCCCCCTTCCTTCTGGGACCGTCACTCAGCAGCATTTCTTGAACTACTCTAGTGCATTCTGAGTACTACCTGGAGCAAAGCAGTCCTCCAGTCTCACATGTTTCCCATCTCATTTAGGCTGTCTGGGGGCTCCTAGTTGGTCTCTGTACTTCTTCTTCCCTTCTTTTGCCCTTCTGAATATTACCGACCAATTTACTTGGAGGGTGCCAGACGAGTGCTGTTTCTTCTGTACTTAGGGATCTCCCGTAGTGATGTTCAACACAGAATGTCTTCCTTAGTCTCATCGCTAAGGTTTTCCAGTGAACCTTCTAGCCTTGTTTGCTGCTGCTCCCTTTGGGTAGGCGGTATGTCCCTACTAGGAGTAACTACTTACAACCTCCAAGCTAGCTTCACTCTTCACTAATTCTAGACATTTGCTTTGTCTGTTACTTCTACCTAGAATGTTCTTCTTTTGCCACCTATATAAGGCAAAATCTTCCAGTTGCATATGGCAGAAATCCAGATCAAACTGGCCATAAAATACACACACACACACACACACACACACACACACACACATATATATATATCTGAACTCATGTAACTAAGTAGTCCAAGGGTAGAAGCGACTTGAAACAGCGTTTGAATCTAAAAGTTCCAACAATATCGTCAGGACTGGCTTTTGCTCTTTCCATCTTGTGTCTCAGATCACTTATGGATGGGTTCTGGCCTTCGTCAAGGATTCCCCTGGTGGAGACAGCTCTTGCCAGCGCCTCAGTACAGCCATTGAATATAGCGATTTTTTCATTCGAATGCCTCCAGTGAAAGTAATAGCATGAAATCTTACTGATTCGGATTGGTTCTGGTCAGATAAAAACTCCATTAATCTATGATCTGATGTTGTAGGCATGAGACCCTGTGCAGGGGACGGACAAACAGACTGCGAATGGATGAGGCATAGTCCCCTCAGAAGAATCTGAGAGCTTTTTTCTGAAAGAGTAATGGATACTGGGTGGGCAAAAACAACAGATGTTACCTTTCGAATATTCCAAATGAGCTTTTGTCTATACTCTGGGTCTCAGGTGAATTACCTCACTCTCCCTCAAGCCTTCTTCACTCTCCGAGACAGAAATGATGCATCTTTGTTCTGATCTTTCACAGCAGCTTGTACTTCTCACAAGACATGAACATCATCTACTTTGCATGGCATGTATTATAATTATTATCAACTGTGTCTTAATTTTCTTCTAGATTTTTTTGTGTCCTCCACCTTATCCCCAAAAGGATGCTTTACGGCTCCCCCACAGTATTGTGCAAGTAGCAGAAATTAAGAAGGGAAGAAATGGCGGGTGCGGTGGCTCAAGCCTGTAATCCCAGCACTTTGGGAGGCCGAGACGGGCGGATCATGAGGTCAGGAGATCGAGACCATCCTGGCTAACATGGTGAAACCCCGTCTCTACTAAAAAGTACAAAAAAATTAGCCGGGCGAGGTGGCGGGCGCCTGTAGTCCCAGCTACCCGGGAGGCTGAGACAAGAGAATGGCGTGAACCCGGGAGGCGGAGCTTGCAGTGAGCTGAGATCCGGCCACAGCACTCCAGCCTGGGTAGCAGTGCGAGACTCCGTCTCAAAAAAAAAAAGAAGGGAAGAAACATGGATGAAAGAGAAATGAAACAAAGTCAGGGAACCATGGTGATAACTGCGTGCAGGTTCCAAACAGGTTTAGAATTTCCCACCTGAAAGCAGAGCAGGACGCACAGTCAGCTGGAGGATCCACAGTGTTTCATAAAAGCGAAAGCAGCCTTAAAGCAGCCTTAGTCAAGGCCCAGCATAACCCTCTTGCCACATAGATGGGCCCTTGATAACCGGTTGATAATGTGGTTACTGGAGAGTGGTGATAGTACACGCAGCACATTTCTGTCCCCAAAAGAATGAGGAATTGCTATAGGACCAGTTGTCTTCAGGATCCAGAGGTCAACCCTCACCTCTCTATTGTGAGATACTGCTGGTCAGGAGCCTCCTCACATTTGGCTCACGGCCACGTTACCCTGATGCAGGCCTCATCAATGAATAGTCTTTGGAAGAATGGCAAAAAATAGTTTCAGAGTTGTTATCTGAGTTCATATGGGTATAATTTAGTGGAAACTCTGCGGGTTTTTATCTGTTGCACTTTGGCTACATGTAAACATGTCCATTCAAAGATAAAATATGTAACTTCCCAATAAGAGAATATTTTCTCCATTATTTAATTACAATGGAAACACATCTTATCTTTTTTCTTGATTGTGAGCCACAATTTGACCTAATTTTTGAATTACTTTCCTTTTGTGATTTTCCTTTTTTCCCCTGGATGCATGCCATTCTTGAATGCCACATAGAATATGAAGGGTGCACTTTACCTTTTCCGTCAATGCCTTCTTTGAACGCAGCCTTGAGCTGTTAACTTGAAGCAAGGAGCCCTAGGCCTTCCTTATAAGCAAGTAATGGAGCCCTTAGCTCCCCTTGTAAATGGCTATTTATTAACGTATACCATCACCAAACAACATTTTATAATTCCAGGCCCCCACACCATTACACCACTGTCTGCTCCATTGTGAATTAAGGGAGGGCTTTGGCCATCTGTTTCATTAAATGCCAGAGGCAGCGAACAATATCTGAACTTTATAAATCGAGAGTTAGGGCTTCTCCCTCCACAAATCTCCCCCTTCTTCGGCTGCCACCACCGCTACCACCACCATATTTTTTGGTTTCAACGCTCACATTGTAAATTAGCGTATTCACACATCAATTTTAAAAGGCTGGCTGTGTTATAAGACGGGACAAAGCAAGCTCAGTAACAGCTCATGCACAGTGCAGGTGGTCGAGCTAGCTGCTACCCAGATCAAAAGTCAAACAACTGTGAATCTGCTTTTGAAAGTGCAGTTAGGGAGACAAGGCAAGGCTTATCTGCACAAACAAGGACGAGTTATAGATATACATCACAAACGCAGGAGGACAAAAGGGGGTTTCATCATCTTGCAGGGCAAGAAAACCCTGTAATGCTGACAATTCTGAGGGCATCTCTGGAATATGTGGCTTGTTTTCATTTTTGTTTTTTTTCTATAATATAAAATTAGTTTTTTATTATGCGGCAATTGATAATTATTATTTACGCTTTGGTGCTGTTCCTAAAGTAGCTAAGAATTTTTTTTAAGCCACCTTTAGGGCAGGAAATGGCTCCTTTTCATGGTTGCATTTTATTTTTCAGCAGCATTTAAGGACAGACTCCTATTTATACCACACAAGCAGTTTTGTCTGTTGTAAACAAAGTAAGTGGCTGGGGATTGTGCTTTCCCAGAAATGTTTTCCAGGGAAGCCATAATAAGAAACAACTGTGTATATCTTGAGAATTTGTCATCTAGGTATTAAGAAAGAATTCTTTTCTTTTATGGGAAAAAAAAGGCACTGTGAAGAAATATATTCAATACTCTAAAGTGCAGTTAAAATATTTCTTAAATTGTGATGTTTGACCACCTTGCTAGTATTAGTTGAGGTTTTCATTTTTTATTTAAAATTATCTCAAACATTTTTGACAATGTGGAAGCTGACGTGATAGGAGGCGTAACGATATTTTTTTAACCTCAGTGTTCTTTTTAAAAGGCCAATGACTTCTTTTGCAAAGTTATGTGAAGAACTTTGAAACCAAGGTATGACTATCAATGGAGAAAATGCCAGAATGGTAAATTTGACCACGCTTTTAAAAAGAGAATTGAAGCAGCTTGGAATTACGAAAAAAAAACAGCACTATAGTTTCCTGTACAATTATAGTTTACCTAGGAAAAAGCTATTCCACTGTCCACCTACCTTCCTATGGCTTAAGATTTTGTGATGAGGGAGGAAAAAAGAAACACCTGTCAAACATTTAATTCCCAAATCAGTTAAAGATGTCTGAATCAGGTCTCCTGGTGCTTTCCTGAAACCACACTCCCTGTCTCAAGCCATAGGGCAGTGGTTCCTATCCTGGAGTGGGCTTCATGGAGTCTTGAATATCTGAAGTTTTCTAAAAATGTGTGTGCGTATGTGTGTATATGCATCTTTCTGGGGATTTTCCATTAAATTTCCATAAAATTTTCAAAAGAGTCTACAACCAACTCCAAAAAAAAAAAAAGTTGAGAAAATGAGATATTGTTAAAGAACTGTGTCCAATTTCCTAGCTAAATACCACTTAATTACTTTGATACTCTGGCTTACTTAAAATGCATTGACCTACAAGAAACACTTATTTTGAATTTTTCCACAAAGTTCAACAAGACACTGAAAACACAGGGATGCCATCCTTGGGATATCAGATCATTTGTCAAAAGTACGTCCTTAAAGACAGTCAGAGCAGTTAAATTTATATGGGGCGTTATGATTTATAAGACACAGTCACATATATTATTTTATTTAAGTTATTCTTCATAAGAACTCTGAATTCGTATTATCATTATTATCCTGTGGTATAGATAATTGAGACCTACAGAAGTTGAGTCTTGCCCAAGTTCATGCCACAAAGATAGAGCAAAACTTGGACCAGTACCCTGGTTTTAGCTACAGAAATCATGTTCTTAGCAGCATTCTGGCAGTAACACCATCAGCCTTTTCTTCAACACCAAATGTTTAATGTCTACTGGGTAAAAGGGCATATGGAGATTCCCTTAAGAATCCAATGTTAGTCATTGGAGATTCAACAAATTCAAAACTCGGCCGGGCGCGGCGGCTCAAGCCTGCAATCCCAGCACTTTGGGAGGCCGAGACGGGCGGATCACAAGGTCAGGAGATCGAGACCATCCTGGCTAACACGGTGAAACCCCGTCTCTACTAAAAAATACAAAAAAACTAGCCAGGCGAGGTGCAGCTACTCAGGAGGCTGAGGCAGGAGAATGGCGTGAACCCGGGAGGCGGAGCTTGCAGTGAGCTGAGATCTGGCCACTGCACTCCAGCCCCGGCGACAGAGTGAGACTCCGTCTCAAAAAAAAAAAACAACAACAACAACAACAAAAAAAGCAAATTCAAAACTCTACTCCTAGGTAGCTTAATATCTAATTGGGAGCTTTTGTTGAGAGACATTTTAAGAAACAACAATACATAGTAACTTGTGCTACATAGTAAGTGAGAGATCATTGCTCTAGGCGATGACCAGGAAGAAGAAATTCCTGGGGCCTGGATGTGCAGACAAGACTTCACAGAGGAGATGATAGGTAAGAACCAGACCTGACAGACACTGCCCCATTCTTAACCCACATGTGGCGTTAGGCCTTTTTCCTTCTCATGGCAGCTTCAAGGTAATAGCTCCTAGCAGCAGAATTTGAACCCTTGCAGGGAAACAGTGGTGATGGTGTTGGGTGTTAGGAAGATGTTTGACCACAGCTGTGTTGAGGATACATAGGAAATTAACAAAACAACTTGTAACCTCATCTGCTTGTAAAGTTAATATAATATGAAAGCTTCAATCTTACCTTAAACTGTTGAATTTTTCTTTTGTTTCTGTTTTCTTTCTTTTTTTTTTTTTTTTTAAGGGACAGGGTCTCACCGTCACTGAGCCTAGGGTACAGTGGCCCAGCAACAGCTCACTGCAACCAGCCTCAACTTTCTGGGCTCAAGTGATCCTTCCACCTCCACCTCAGCCTCCCGAGTAGCCACGACCCGAATAGCTCCCAGGTCCACCTCACACACCCAGCTAATTTTTAACTTTTTTTTAGAGACAGGATCTCCTTATGTTGTCCAGGCTGATCTCAAACTCCTGGCCTCAAGCAATCCTCCTGCCCCAGTCCCCCCAAAGTGCTGAGATTGCAAGCATGAACCACTGTGCCCAGCCAGGAGCCTTTAGCTTTTAGAACAGGAGTGAGCAAATCATAGACAGCAGACCAAATCCAGCCTGCCACCTGTTTTTGTATGGCCCTCAGGCCAGTAATGGTTTACATGTTTAAATGATTGGGAAAAATCAAAAGAAGAATATTTTTGACATGTGAAAATACACAAATTCAAATTTTTTAATTATGAACTCTAAAATGTTCTTAAGTAAGGCTTGAAATCACCTAATAAGATCTAATTGTAAACAATTATGAAAAATCTTTTCACTGGTTGTGCCCCAGTTTTAGAAAAATATTGCAAATTTTCACACACCTGACTAAAATTACATATTTATAAAACTTTACATATTTATAAAATTATATATTTATTAAAAAGTTCATTTTAAAGACAGGTCTTTGAAATAATACTGCATGTTGACTATACATATTCTACCTATGATTCATGAATAGATGCAAAGAATGTTGGCAAAGTACATAAATTATTTTATTGTGGCATATTATTTATTTGATAAGCGTATCACTTAAAAATACTGAATTTTCTTCATGTGTCCCAATTAAATCTTTATCATCAAATGGGCTTATAGAAATTTAGTTATTAGAAATCTTGCCTAGCCAATAAAGAAAAGCATTCATTTTCTATTCTGTATACATGATCTGAAGCCATAGCTTTTTAGGTCTTTTAATCTGTTTGTTCAAGGCCAAGCTATTTATATGGATAATTTTTAAAGCATCTGTATAAAGAAAAAAAGAATATTTTATTTATTCACTGGGGTTTTTATGTGCCTTGAAATTGCATAGATAAAGTATTTTCGAGCTTATGGATCTGGAAGAGATAAAAGGCCTCTTATTTTATTAGGCTTTATGTAAGCTTTTCAAATGTACAGTTTTCTCATGGCTAGAATTTTTTAAACAAAACATTATTTCACTATTATAGCTAGAGTTTGATGTGGGCACCTCTTTTTCTTCCCTGAATTACATGTTAAATTATGTGTTTAAGGTTGTTTTTATGGTATTTTACCTTCTGAATTTCAACAGTTTTCTTGTTGGAGAAATTAATTTACCAATCTTCATTTTTAGTAGTGGGCAACTATTTAATAAAACCAGAATACTAAGTGTTAAATATGAATAGAAAACTCAAAAGTCAGATTTAAGAAACAGAAAATGAAACGTACCGCTTGGTTTTGCAACACACTGGTATGAAGATGAAAAATTATTTACCTCCCCCTCTTAAGAGCTTTTGCTAAGCCTGGTAGACTGAGAGAGAAGGGGCATTTTTATACTCTGGGGCAACTGGATCCAGACTAGACTCTGGATGAACATTAGCTGTTGTTAGTTGTGCCATGTCAGGGCCAAGAAACAGCTTTCCCTGGCTGGAGCATTCCCAAGTCATCATGGCCATCAGACAGGTGGGGAATAAATATTGTAGAATGGTGGGGCATTTGGAGAGCTCGCTCCTGATCCCAGGGACTCAATTTGGACCGGCTTCAATTGGAGCAAACAGGTGTTCCTGGGAGGAACTGTCCTCAGATGGCTGGAGGGGGTGCCATTCTTTCACATACATAAAAAGTTCCTCTTCCCTCTGCCCGCAGGAAAATTAGAATTAACTACAGCTTTTTCTTTTGAAATGGAAACAGAGAAATAAAAATATGGCACCAGGTTTTGGCTGTGGCTGGATTTCCACAGATCACGCAATCTATGATAAGTGATGAGACTTCTTGAAGCAAAGCATGCTTGTAGTTTCAACATTGGAGATGCTATAAAAAGTAGATGAATGCAAAGAGTCTTTTTACCAAAAGATATACCTATAAAATCAAATAGTCTTTCCTTCTGTTATTCATTTGTTCATTCACCAAATATTTCTGGAGCACTTGCGATTCTCCAAACACTGGGCTAAGTGCTAGGAACGAGAGTGCAACATATAACAAGGTCCTGCCCTCAAAGTGCTTGGCCTGAGTTGTAATAATGGTAATTGGTTGGAACATGAAAGTGAACCTGAGTGGTCTTTGGGAGACCATAGGCAGAAAGTGGTTGCTGGCCTCAGAAAGATTTGTTTTTCTGCAATATTACCATATCAAAGATATGACTAACTTGTTTTATTTGGGAATATTCTTTTTAAATCATATTTTCCCTATAAAACAGAAAATAGTAATATTAAAGAAATTTTTAAGTAAAAAAATTGTTTTTAATCCCTTTACCTTGAAACAAGCTATTCCTTTGACCCAAGTATTCCCTTCCAACCTTTTAGTCATGTGTCAAGTTCAATATTATATTGCTTTACTCACTTAATATTATAATCTTAAAGTTTCCACAGTCTTTGTGATTTGTATTTTTGCCAAATTTTAAAAATTTATTATGATAACAAAGGATTTTAAAAACCTCTTATTTGGGGCCAGGCGCGGTGGCTCACACCTTAATCCCAGCACTTTGGGAGGCCGAGGTGGGCAGATCACCTGAGGTCAGGAGTTTGAGACCAACCTGGCCAATGTGGCGAAACCCCATCTCTACTAAAAGTACAAAAATTAGCCAGGCGTGGTGGTGGGTACCTGTAATCGCAGCTACTCAGGAGGCTGAGGCAGGAGAACCACTTGAATCCGGGAGGCAGAGGTTGCAGTGAGCCAAGATCATGCCACTGCACTCCAGCCTGACAACAAGAGCAAGACTCCATTTCAAAAAAAAAAAAACCTCTTATTTTGTAAGGGTAAAAAACGTTATCAAGAAACAGGGAGAAAATTATTCATAATTATACTGGCTAAAGGTCACAACTATTAATTGGCATATTTTATTCCAGTACATACTTTTTTATGTACAACATATAAAACTTTATATCCTATTATGTGCATTAAGAGTAAACTGAAAGTGTTTTCCCATGCCATTAAAAACTCTTTGTAATCATTATTTATGTGATTGTATGGTATTTCCTCATAGAAATATTTCCTTTCTGTTAAACATACAGGTTTTTTCTAGCTTATAGCTATACAGTGAAGCTATGTATCCTCATTCATAAACTATATTATTTGCTTAGTGTGGCATCCTTGAAGATAATAAATGCTCATCTCTCTTTTTTTTTTTTTTTGAGACAGTGTCTCATTTTATTGCCCAGTCTGGAGTGCAGTGGCGTGATCTTGACTCACTCCAACTTCCGCCTCCCCAGTTTAAGAGATTCTCCTGCCTCAGCCTCCTAAGCAGCTGGGATTACAGGCACATGCCATCACGCCCAGCTAACTTTTTTGTATTTTTAGTAGAGATGGGGTTTCACCATGTTGGTCAGGCTGGTCTCGAACTCCTGACCTCATGATCCACCCACGTGGGCCTCCCAAAGTGCTGGGATTACAGGCGTGAGCCACCGTACCCCGCCTGCTTATCTCTTTTATGACTTCCTCATTCTTGAGTTCTTAACTCTCTAATCTTGAAGTCAGCTGGGATATATCTTCAAATAACTTTTCAAGAAAGGTACATGATTTGGATCTGTTCTTTTTTCTATATAGGAACTGCACCAATTGCATATATGTGACATACACATATGTATGTATCTGTGTACACTGGGCTGGCTGTAATATTTTTAGATCCTACCCTTCTTAGGAATCTATAGATGTGGAACCATTGTCTTCTGGCATTTCGTGTTTCAGAGTAGCAGAAAAATAGACCAATTTATGGTACTCTAGAGTGTCACGTTGTGGGTTTTGTTTGTTTAGTTTTGGTTTTATAAATCTTTGGAATTGAACAGAGTCTAGATATTTCTATATATGAGGTCTTTCACTCATTTTGCTTGGATCACAGAACTTTAAATCTGCACATTCAAGTCCTCCCTCTACCGACCAGAAGAGGTTTTTTTAAAATCATGTCTTGGATTATTGCTTCCATTTCAGATTTTCTGGTGTCAGGATCATCCACAATTCTAACACTAGACCTCTATCTCCAATGTTTGTCATGTTTTAAAAATAATGTTGTTCTCTTCTTTTTCTTCTCATTTATCTCCAACACCATTAACTCCCTCTCTAGCATTGTTTCTAGTCTGTGCTGCTGGTTATATGAGTATTAATGCCGCTGTTGCATTACTGGTTTCCCTGAAATCTTTTCTTTATCTATCCTATTGCCTCATCTCTTATCTCCTTGAAGTCTCGCTGGTTCTTACCTTACAGTTTTCTGCCCTGGCTTGCTAAAGCTTTACCTTCTTACTGTTTTTATTAAGGACACTAAACTATTTTCAAAAATGTTTTTTGGTTTCTTTAGTTCATAAGTTTCAGAATTGCATTCTTTCTCAGAATCTTCAGGATGTTGTTTTCTGCCCCCACCCCCACCCCCACCCCACACCCTTGTTCTGTAGTACTGATTTTTTCTATCATCCTTATGTTATTTTGAGTTTTTTGTTTGGTTACTTTTCAAAACAACATCTTGAATCTGCACATGGAGAGCTGCTTGATATGCTTGCCTCTGTCCCAGTTCCCTTTGTTGGAAAGAAATGGGACTTCTTCCTTCTCCCACTCCGTGACTCTGTTGGGAAAATGTCCACCCCTTATGTGTACAACTGTCATCTCCTTCCCAAGCTTACCCTCCCACCAGCACAAAAAAACAACTATTTATGAAGATCACAGTTCTCAGAATTCACTGCATGATGCCATACCTTCTCTATAGCTACCTAATATTGATTTATTGTTTTCTTGGGAACTCTGATTTCCTTACTGCATATAGAACAGAAACAAGATGGGGAATGTAGAGAAAAAGAAAAGAAGACAGCAGTCCAAATACCTCCTGAGTTAAAACACTTATAAGACAGATTGTATCTTGATTTCTGGTTGTTAAAAACCATGCACTTTCTATCTAGTAGAAGACTGTGGCAGGTGAACCACTTCTTTCATTTTTCAACACTGTTCATTTTTTGTAGCAGTAGAAAATCCTTCTAGGCTCTGGCAGTTTGTGATGTAAGTTTTAGTGGTGTAAATTTTCATCATCTTCTATTTTCTTCATTCAAATGTAATGGACACTTTGATAGAGGCAGCATTAGGATCCATGTACGAGGCACCATTGTAAACTGGAACTTGAGTGATTTTTTAAATTGCCCTAGATAAGGGGGCCATACGAACTGTTTCTATAGCTCTACCCTTGGGCCTGTCTGCCTGGGTGGTCCTGTTTTAACTGTTGGTATTTAATTATTGATGATTTACTGACACAAGGCATGGAAGCCTTAGGGAAAATGAATTCCAACGTGCTAGTTTCTTTAGATGAATCTTCTTTGAGGTTTAAGTGTCCCTCTAAGTAATATAGTGAGGCAGGATTTAAGGGGCCATTCCAAATACTGCCTCGCAAAGTCAGCCACAGCGTGAGTGCCTACTATATGCTCTGGACAGAAGGAACCTTATTAAAGGGCCAAGTTCTTTCATAGTTTTCATGTAACCCATTGATGTGTTTCTTTTCACACGTTATTTCCTCTTGAACATCACTGGTTTCATGGTGTTTTTGTAAGACTTCTGAAAGGTACTACAAACTATGTATGTAGACAGAATAGAACCCCACCAAAAGGTGTACTTTTTCTTTAGTGGCACTGTGCCATCAAAACTGCCATCCCGAGCTGGTGCCCAAAATGCCTCCCTTTAGAGCTTGCTGCCTTGATCATGCAGCTGTGCTGTCTCCTCGGATGCTCTGTGGGCACCGCTGTAACCTGTTCCTCAGCTCTGCTGAGTGTGGCATAATCAGATTCCTTGCTGAGAATCGGTGGGTGGAGGGGTAGAGGGGAGCCAGGGCTAGATCCTCGAGGACTTTAGGAAGCTGTGGATCAGATCAGAGAGCCTGAATAGGAAAGGATCAAATCAAACTTCACCACATCAACAAAACGGGCCTAGGCATACTACAACCTTTTTTTTTTTGAGACGGAGTCTCGCTTTGTCACCCAGGCTGGAGTGCCTCCTGGGTTCACGCAATTCCTCTGCCTCAGTCTCCCGAGTTGTTGGGACTACAGGCTCTCACCACCATGCCCGGCTAATTTTTTGTATTTTTAGTAGAGACGAGATTTCACCGTGTTAGCCAGGATGGTCTCAATCTCCTGACCTTGTGATTCTCCTCGGCCTCCCACAGTGCTGGGATTACAAGTGTGAGCCGCTGCGCCTGGCAACTTTTTTTTTTTTTTTTAAGCAACAATTTTGCTTTAATAAGACTTGAAACTTTTCACCCAGTTTTGCTTTGGGGAAAAATGTATTAATGATATGTCTTGTCAAGATATTATAACATTTTCAGAATGAAACCCATCTCTGGGCACTGGGGTTCTTACTTGGTGCACACCTGCCTCGTTGATCAAGTTCTCTGGCTTTTATTATTTCGACTTGCAAATAGAGATGCGTAACAGCCAGCCTCAGAAGAAGGAGGGGCTGATTTCAGCAGCATGACTAAAGCTGACAGAGTACTTGAGAGGACCTGGTAGGGTACTGCAGGACACCTTGGCCTTGAAGATCTGTGAGAAGGAAATGGGCACAGCCCTACAGACATGAACCAATGGACATGATATGGAACCATCCTGGCCAGTGACCAAGTCTTTTTTTTTTTTTTAAGATTGGGTCTTGCTCTGTCACCCAGGCTGGAGTGCAGTGGCACCATCTCAGCTCACTGCAACCTCTGCCTCCCAGGTTCAAGTGATTCTCCTGCCTCAGCCTCCTGAGTAGCTGGGATTACAGGTGCCCACCACCATGCCTGGCTAATTTTTGTATTTTTAGTAGAGACAGGGTTTCACCTTGTTGGCCAGGCTGGTCTCAAGCTCCTGACCTCAGGTGATCTGCCCATCTTGGCCTCCCAAAGTGCTGGGATTATATGTGTGAGCCCCCATGCCTGGCCAAGTCTTTTTCTTCTCATTTTTATTACACAAATAGTAACATCAAAGCAAAAGAAAAGGAAAAAAAAATCACTCCTAACCCTATAACCCACCCTATGTATAATGATCTCTCCCCCACCCTTATTAGTTTTTACTTTTTATTCATCTGTTGACATTTTTCTTTATATGGCTCTAATTGTAGTGTAACCAATTTTAAGTTCTGCCTTTTTGTTTTTAACTTAACATTACAGCTTCTACTACTAATGTCAATTTTTTTTTTTTTTTTTGAGATGGAGTTTTGATCTTGTTGCCCAGGCTGGAGTGCAGCGGCACAATCTTGGCTCACTGCAACCTCTGCCTCCTGGGTTCAAACCATTCTCCTGCCTCAGCATCCCCAGTACCTGGGATTACAGGCGTGTGCCACCACGCCCAGCTAATTTTTTTTTTTTTTTGTATTTTTAGTACAGACGAGGTTTCATCATGTTGGCCAGGCTGGTCTCAAACTCCTGAGCTCAGGTGATCCACCCGCCTCAGCCTCCCAAAGTGCAGAAATTACAGGCATCAGCCACCGTACCCGGCCTACTAATGTCAATTTTTCATAGTTATTATAGTTATTGTAGTTAGTGGGTTTTTTAAAAATCAAGTTATTTTGACATATATGGAGACTCAGGAAAGCCCCGCAGTGTGTGGTTGACATTAATTTGTTTTCAGAAAATAGAAGGACTGCCTCTAGCATGTCCTGAGAGCTCCTCAGCCTGGTATTTAAGAGCACTCTCAGTTTTGACAACTGAGTACTGAGAGTTATTTGTACCTTTCCATAGTGTCCATCTAAACCAGTTGCATATATTAATTTTAACGTGTTTGATGATAATATTGATGACAAAAATGTATGTATAAGCTGAGCAGGCAAGTCATTGTGGTAGAGAAAAGTGCGGTGAATCCCAGAAATAGCCCTACTTTTCCCAAGGTATTCCCTAACTGACTGGACTTGGGTTAAGGCTCCATGCATTGTCTTCAACAGATGTCAGTGCTTGGAAATGTAATCAGTAACAGTCATGTGCATCTACCTGGTCATGTGTTAACCAAGTGAAATGTGTCTCCGCCTTGCACGAAGCACCGAGGGGCAGCCTCTGCATTCCGGAGGTCAGGAGGAAGGCCGGAGGGAAGGGTGGTTTTGGAGCTGACTCCAGGAGACATGGGTGGGGCACCCTGGTAGGAGGTGCTGGACAGCCAGGGGGCAGCATGGGAGCATTTTGTATGTGATGAAGGAGGACAGAGAATTGGAAGAGGGGGATAAACGAAAACGTCACCGTTCTTCCTGAGTCCAGCCCTGGGGAGGATGATGGATGACTTTTTGTCATCTTTTGTATTTCCTCGGGGGCAGCTAAAACAGAATCTCTCTACTGAGACCAGAGGTTGAAAACTGGAAGTCTGTGGGCCACAAGTGGCCTGCAAACTTTTTTCTTTTGCTCTGCACAGGTTTTTTTAAATTAAGTTATCATTTACATACAACAAAATTCACCCAATTTAACTGCAAAGTTGGATGTATGTTGGTGCGCATATGCAGCTGCGTTGCCTTGTTCCACCATCACACATCAAGATATAGAACAGTTCCCTCACTCCGGAAGTTTCCTCCTGCCCCTTTGCATTCAAATCCCTCTCCCCACCCTGCCCCAGAGAGCCACTGATCTAATTCCTGACATTAGAGTTTTGCCTTTTCTAGACTTTTGCGTAAATGGAATTACACAGTGTGTCATCTTTTGTATACGACATCTTTCACATGCACAGAGCTTTTGAAATGCATCCATGTGGTTGCCTATGCCAGTATTTCATTCCTTTTAATTGCTGAGTGATATTCCAGAGTGGGGGTACACTACGACTGATTACTTTTCACCCGTAGATGAATGTGTAGATTGCTTCCAGTTAGGAGCTATTTTAAGTAACACTGCTGTGAATATTTGTGTGTATATCTTTTTGCAGACATAGGTTTCCATTTCTCTTGGTAAATATCTAGGAGTAGGATTGATGGGTCATATGGTAAGTATATGTTCAATTTTATAAGAACCTGATTGTTCCCAAAGACACTGAACCATTTTGCAGTCCTGTAACCATGGATGAGAGTGCCTGTTGCTCTGCATCATTGCTCTTAAAGCATCCAAACACTCAGAACCCATTAAAGGACACATGGCCTCTAGCTCACCCCAGTTCCTATTTGACCTATTTTCCTCATTTACATTACCCACCTGTCACCTGTAGGTTTGTGACCTGTGCCATTGAGCAGCTTTATGCCCCTTAGTATATAACAGGGCATGACAGTTAAGAGCAGGGTCTATGGAGATTCGCAGTTGGAATCTCCATCTTGCCATTTATAAGCTGTCACTTTGGACTTCCCTCTGAATTCACTTCTTCATCTGTAAAATTCTAAAAACACCTTATTTATTAGCTGGCTAGTTGTAAAAATAAAAACTGCAGAGCATGTGAAGCACCCATCACAGGACTGGGCCTATAGAAAATGTGTACAATAGATGGTACCTGTTAGTATCCACACAGTAGCCCCATGATTCTCTATTATATATGTGTGCGTCAGAGTCATCTGCACAGATTTTTTAAAAACATAGCTCCTGCCCCAGACATAGGCGCCCCTGCTCAGCCCTCCTTCAGAATGAGAATTTCCCAGGCTGGGCCTGTACGTATGCATTGGTTAAAAGTCCCGTAGTCCGGGTGTGGTGGCTCACACCTGTAATCCCAGCATTTTGGGAGGCCAAGGCAAGCGGATCACTTGAGGCCAGGAATTTGAGAACAAGCTGGCGAAACCCTGTCTCAACTAAAAATACAAAAAAATTAACCAGGTATGGTGGCGTGTGCCTGTGCTCCCAGCTACTTGGAAGGCTGAGGTGAGAGAATCTCTTGAACGCAGGAGGTATAGGTTGAAGTGAGCCAAGAGCATGCCACTGCACTCCAGCCTGGGCAACAGAACAAGATTCTGTCTCATAAATAAATAAATAAATAAATATTCCACAGATAATTGGGATGAGCATCCCTGGCCTACAGCCATTGGTTGGGAAGATGTAGCAAGGAACCCACGTTCTAAACTCAGTTCTACTGCCAACTAGCTGTGTGACTTTGGACAAATCACTGAATCTCTCTGAGAAAGCTAGTCTAGTTGAGATATGACTGTAGCAAATTTGGTGTTTCACAATTATTAGGCTCTTCTTAGTGAACAGTGGCTACATTTCGAGGCAGATGAATTGGAGGTGGTTGAGGGCTATGCGTATGTCCCAAGTGATATGTCCAAATGAAAGCAAATCTCAGCCTGGATTGGGGCATACACAGAAATATGAGTTAGGAGGCATGCACAAAACCATCACTCAGCATGTCTGATAGGCCCAATGAAGTCCTGTCCTCTTTCCTGGTGGGAGGGCACATTGACAGCAACCTGCATGAAAGGTTCACTTGAGGCAGATGTGAAACTATGTAGCAATGGGTGTTGGCTAAACTTCTAGTCAAAGTCACAGGGTAAAATCCTCCTTTGAATGAATGGATGGACACGGGACTAAGCCAAAATCTGAATTCAAGGACACCATTCAGGGAGACTCAATTAGGGTCACTGCATTCTGATAACCTTTCCACACATGCTGTGGAAGTGCGAGTGACACTATTTCGAGCCAGTCCACGTATCTTCAATACCGTTTCTAATGTCTTAATAATTGTTAGTTATGCTAATGAAGAGTAACTAATTAATAAGATAAAGATAGCTGCCGCATATGTACAAGCTGCCTCTGGAATGTGGCTTTTCATTAGTCTTTTAAATGTTACTAAACATCTCTGAAATGTATATTCCCATTAGCCCACTTCAGTTATAAACTCACCACCCTAGAGTGTAGATTGAAACTAACTAATGCACATATATATGTCTCCCTATCTATGCAGAATTACTTTAAAGTTAATTACAGACAGTATAACAGTTGATTTCTGGGATTCCATCCAAACTTAAGATTCCACAATTCTTCAAATGAAGGGTCTTGTAAATGTACTTGTTTCTCAGCACAACTTCTCCTCCTCCTTCTATCTACTCTTTCTGGAAGCCTCTGAATCCCCCAGGCCATGTCAGTGTCTTTCCCCTCCCTGTACCTTCGTGGAAGCACATACCTCTTTCATGGCATCTTATTTCAGGCCCAGAAACATGCACTGAGGATTCCAGCCTCTGTAAAATGGCATCTCTTTTGATTTACCCACAGTGACCTGCCTTATTTCCCAGATGTCAATGATTTGAGTAGTACCATCATTGTTTTTATTGCAGGGAGGTGAGGAGGGCATACCTACCTGCCTAACACCTGTGTTATTTTCCTTTAAATTGGCACAATTTCTTCTTTAGCTTTATCACACAGAGTATTGCCCATGGTTTTAGTGTGCTAGCTATGCATTTTTTCACACGCTAAAATAGAGGCATAACTAAATATCTGAAATAAAATGTTAAAAGTAAGTAATCATCTGCGTGCGGCCTGAAATCAGCTTTCGTTTCTCCCGTGGTCTGCACACATCACAGTGGGAACCGCTGCTGCGCTGTCCTTGTCGGGTTCCTTGCCCATCTCCCCACCAGACAGTGAGTCCCTGGAGGACAGGGATGAGCTTTCATCTCTGCCTCACCATGTCAGTAAATCTGGTGCCTGGTGCATAATATGCATTCAATAAATGTTTGATGAATGAATGTCTGTCTCACGAGCACAAGTGAAATACCATAGCAAACACAAATATCTGCTATTTTCTCTCACTTTGATTCCCAACCTCTAATAAACTCTTAAGCACTCAAACATGGAATCAAAACATAAATAAGTACCAAACGTGTAAGTGAAGTGCAGCCCATTTTTCTACCTCTTAAAACTTTTTTTTAAGTAACTGTTATTTAATTCCCCTAATGTTAAGGGGAAAGAAGTTAAATGATTTAAAATTGTAAATAATTCTTTAAAAATAATTTAACTGGCCGGGCACAGTGCCTCATGCCTGTAATTCCAGCACTTTGGGAGCCCAAGGCAGGCAGATTGGCTGAGGTCAGTAGTTCGAGACCACCCTGGCCAACATGGTGAACCCCAATCTCTACTAAAAATACAAAAGTTAGCCGGGCGTGGTGGTGGGCGCCTGTAATCCCAGCTACTGGGGAGGCTGAGGCAGGAGAATCTCTTGAACCCAGGAGGCAGAGGTTGCAGTGATCTGAGATTGCACCACTGCACTCCAGCCTGGACAACAAGATCGAAATGCTGTCTAATAAATAAATAAATAAACAAACAAATAAATGTAAGTAAGTAAATAAAAATAACATCTGATACAAGGCTCAAGGCACCTTCACCATGTTAAATGTAAAGATCTTGAAGAACTCTAATTTCCGAGTTGAAAATGGTGCTTGAACAAAAGCAGTGATCAAATGATGGTCTCAGTTTCCCAAAGAAAGCACAAAAAGTAAATTAAAAGGCCCTGGTTGCTCTTCCTGAGTGCTGACTGGCCCAAGATGAATATGCACTTGGAGAGATAAAAGGCACTTCTGGCCCAAGAGCCTGTACACATTCCGAGGCTCCACGAGATCGCTGTGCCCTCAGTCTTTGTCCCATGGTGGAACAAGGCATTCCTGATCCAAAACTTAAAATATTTTATCAGTTCTAACGCCGAGCTCGGTGGCTCACCCTTGTAATCCCAGCACTTTGGGAGGCCAAGGTGGGCGGATCACAAGATAAGGAGTTCAAGACCAGCTGGCCAATATGGTGAAACCCTGTCTCTACTAAAAATACAAAAACTAGCCGGCGTGGTGGCACGTGCTTGTAATCCCAGCTACTCAGGAGGCTGAGGCAGAAGAATCGCTTGAACCCAGGAGGCGGAGCTTGCAGTGAGCCAAGATCGCGCCATTGCACTCCAGCCTGGGCGACAGAGTGAGACTCCATCTCAAAATATATGTATTTTTTATCTGTTTTAATCTGGACTGCCCTTCCCATCTCCGTCTCCACCCCAAAAGCTTTAAAGCTCCTTGAGGGCAAGGGACTGAAGCTTATTTTGCCTCAGATCCCCTGTGCCTTGCTAGTTACTGGAATAGAATAGACACTCAGTAAGTATTTGGATGGATGGATGGATGGATGGATGGATGGATGGATGGATGGACGGATGAATGGATGGACGGACGGATGAATGGATGGACGGATGGATGGATGGATGGACTAATAAATAAAAGAACAGATGAGCTATGACATTGATTTACCTGAAGCTTGCTGACTTACCTTCCTGCATTTTAGTAAAGATCTGGAAGGAAACACATTTAGGGGAAAACTCTAACGTCTGGAAGCATGCCTATGAATGGCAGAGTTAGTCTCTTTATTTGGGGTGATTTTTTACTTCTAACGTCCTTTAAACAAAGTTGAGCGATTCAGTCTCAAAAAAAAACTCTTATTCAATCTGAGTTGGTCTCAGAAAGCAAATGTTCCAGCTGGGCGTGGTGGCTCAAGCCTGTAATCCCAGCACTTTGGGAGGCGGAGGCGGGCAGCACTTGAAGTCGGGAGTTTAAGACTAGCCTGGCCAACATAGTGAAACCCTGTCTCTACTAAAAATACAAAAATTATCCAGGCATGGTGGCGGGTGCCTGTAATCCCAGCTACTCGGGAGGCTGAGGCAGGAGAATCACTTGAACCTGGGGGCAAAGGTTGCAATGAGCTGAGATCACAACACTTCACTCCAGCCCAGGTGACAGAGTGAGACTCTGTCTCCTAAATAAATAAATAAATAAATAAATAAATAAATAGCAAATGTTCCAAAGTAAACCAGTTGACTAAAAGGTATAAATTCATCTTCCATCTGTTGGATGCCCTTTAAATTATGTGGGAAATGGAACACATAAAATTTTTTTGAGCTTTGTCTTTCTATTGATTTCCAAAAGTAAAAAGTTCAAATTTAGAGAAATATTTATCTTACCGTAGTACCTGCCTTGAAATTTGCTGCATAATATTTACTGTTTTTATTTCTGATTGAAGCAATTGCATTTAACTACTGAAAGCATATAAAAAATTCAATTATTTCTAACTTGAGGGTTGATTAATTCTACAAGCATTAGTAAGAAACAATGGGTATAAGGAAAAGGGCATATGTATTTACATAAATAAAAAGCATCTAATTAAGCCTTCAAATGACATTTTTTTAAGGGTATGATGTAAAGATAAAAAAGGGTTTGGTTTATTTGCATTGATTTTGCTTTTTCCCATAATTGCTGAGGTTATTATGTTCATAAAAAGGGAAACAGTGCTAACTTCAGGAGGCAGTTGCTCAGTGTCCGGCTGGGGCATTGTGACTGTTCTCTAGCTTACTTTAAATACACATATTTGCTCTTGCAAATATGGCGTCAGTTGATTATGGATAGTTCCTTCTTACACTGGAATCTCTGGCAGGCTCATTCCAGGAAAGATACAAAGCTCGAGGCAGAGGAAATGCATGTTGCAGTTGCACTGCGTGCCCAGTGGACGAGTACTGCCCTCAGCTTGCCCCCACCCAAACAGCCCTGGAGTGGACACACCCAGTGTTGTGAAATCAAGAAAACTTACACCTTCAGGAGCCTTTTTACTCCACACGTGACACATCCACTGAGGTTCATGATGGTTACTTCAGACAAAAAGCAGAGGAGGTTAAAATTACGTTTCTACTCATTTTTCCCGTCCTCTGAAAAGTTTGATGAAACGTGTAAGTTGTTGTGTAAGATTTGCTAAGCACCTTATTACTCTACAGAACATTGTAACAAAGTGCGCTAGGGAGAATATTTTTACAAAAAGAGCTTTCCTTTACAATGCCTCCAATGTATTTTGTTTACTAAGTACGCCACTTCTACAGAAAAATGTAATTAGGGAGAATGATTATATATATATATATGCACATGAGCGCATCTAGGGAAATTCAGAAGTTTATCTCAAGGTCTGTATCTCCATCAGAGCTACTTATCTTATTCTATTTTCTATAAAGTGGAATGTGTTTGCATGCTTGTTTGACTAGGGACCTTCAGTGAAATTAACCTAACAATTCTAGCTGGTTCTGAGGACTCGGAAAGCACGCTGTCTTCCTTATAGATTGTCTCCTAACCAGTGACATTTACAAAATGTTTTGTAATTTTTGTAGCATAAGTCTTAATTCCTGAGGCTGGTTTGCATGCCTTTCAAGACCAACCTAAGTGAAACTGTTTCAGATTTCAGGATGTGTTCAGCATTGATGGACTATAGATTGTCTACATTCTATATCCATTTTTGCGCTGTTACAAAGTAAAATGTCTTAATATTGAAGAAACGTGGGATTGCTAAAATGAATTCTCTCATCGGGCTATTTGTTTTGGTCAAAATATAACTATTAAACATAAACTAAGAAAACCTATGAGCAACTTTCCTCTATTATTTCCTTGGTCAGATTCTGTTTTCTCTGTTTTCTTAATTTGGACTGAGTCTTCGAGAAGAAAAAATAATCACCATCACTTTGTCAGTGTGCACTCTGGAATTTGTTTAAGCAAAGAGTCAGGTCACAGCAGACAGAAACCGTGCTTTTTCTGCTGAGGAATTGTATTTCCTTGAGTATATACTGAGCTGCATGAAGAAATCATTAAGTGACACAAGTGAAGAGGAAAAGAGAAGTATTCAAATATTCTATGACCTCTGATACAAAGGTGGCTGGCAGAACACACTACCTTTAATTGTGTGTTTTCCTCTTGCCAGTTTTTATTCAATAAAGCATCCCATGATCCTGCAGTAAAAGGTGATTGGGAAGGCAATATTTTTATTCTAATTATATATCAGTTTTTCTTTATTCAGAATAATCAAAAATATTTTCCTAGGTATAGTCAACTAGTACTTAAACATAAATTATTCTATTAAGCAGGAAAAGCCATATTAATTAGTACTGTGTGAGAAGTGGAATTGAAGCACAAACTTGCAGATCTTTTGCTTTTCTTCTGTTCTTTTTTTTTTTTTTTTTTTTTTTTCCAGACAGAGTCCTGCTCTGTCACCCAGGCTGGAGTGCAGTGATGCCGTCTAGGCACACTGCAACCTCTGCCTCCCAGGTTCAAGTGATTCTCTTGCCTCAGCCCCCCAAGTAGCTGAGACTAGGGACTATAGGTGCGTGCCACCACACCTGGCTCATTCTGTTCTTGGTGTTTTCTTTTTTTTTTTTTTTTTCTTCGAGACAGTGTTTAGCTCTTGTTGTCCAGGCAGTGCAATGGCACTATCTCAGCTCACCGCAACCTCTGCCTCCTGGGTTCAAGCAGTTCTTCTGCCTCAGCCTCCTGAGTAGCTGGGATTACAGGCATGTGCCACCACACCCGGCTAATTTTGTATTTTTAGTAGAGACAGGGTTTCTCCATGTTGGTCAGTCTGGTCTCGAACTCCCGACCTCAGGTGATCCGTCCACCTCAGCCTCCCAAAGTGCTGAGATTACAGGAGTGAACCACCGCGCCCAGCCTTGTTCTTGGTATTTTTAAAAATAATATTTTTTTTTATAATTATATCCATTATATCCATTATATATATGTATAATGTATTTATACATATACAGTAATTATATCCATTATCAGCAGAGAAATGAATGGGCTTCAATAACTTTACTGGTCTATTTTGTTGATAGCTTTGTTCCGTAACAAGAAAATAAAATAGAAAATAGCTGCCTGAAATTTTGTTTCTCTGTATTAGCATTTACGTGTGTGTGTGTGTGTGTGTGTGTATGTGTGTTCTTCACCCTGAAAAAAAGCATTAATAGCACATTCTGGGTTTTGCCTACTTTTTTTCTTTTTTAAGTGACATCCAGGGTTGTGTATTTATATTTTAAGCTAAGCAAATCTATTTGCTTTGGAATGGAAGCCTACAGCAGCAGTGTAGATTCATAATGTAACATAAACTAAAATATTCAGCAAATAGTGTCAGATATACCTTAAAGCCAGCCTCTATCACATGTTACTATCAATAAGAACTGTAGGAATCCCTGTTCTTAGTGCAGTGATGTGTGTATTTTAAAACTGAAAACAAAAAGCCGAATCCTAGCTATGGGAAAGGAACCCTGAGTCTGTGGGCTATGCGGCTTCTCAGACCTTGAGATTTGGGTAATATGTCACTGCAGCTTCCGAACACTGCATATTGTCTCACTGTGTGTTCAGTGTGGCTTGGCCCTCGTTTCTCACTGTTGCCTCCCTACATATGGAGTGTAGCCCGGTTTTTGCTTACACGGGCAGAAGAGTACTATGTCTTTTGGAAACTATAGACGTAAATCCTTAGTGATGAAACCAAGACAGGAAAAAAGAATTCTAGCTTCAGTTTTTTTAAGTTTAATAATTTATTGTGTTAAGTTAGGACAACACAGAGCTATTGCTTAGCAACACTGGATTAGGGAGAAAATAATTTAAGCTCCCAAATGAGAAACACTTGTAATCGAATATGCTCTAACACTTGCTTTACCACATGGCTTAACACCCTTCTGCTCACACATGGTTAAACACGTGTTTGAACTGATGTTTTAACACCCGTCTCACACATCTTTATGATCTTTGTTCACATATGCTGGAACACATGCTTTGACACCCTTTGTGCACTCATTGTCAAACACAGGCAGAGTATTGTCTAGAGTCTGGCTTTCCAGAGGTTCATTGGTGAGTAGCATTCCACCTAAGATTGGTGCCTAATAAAGTCACAGCTCCTTCTGCTAGATGATGTCCACACTTGTGTTCCTTCAGTCCACCAGAGAAGAAAACCCTCACAAAGATGGCCACAGCTGTGGTCCTCCATGGCTACCACACCCCTGAGTAGTGGCTTGTTCAAGTGTTCCAGCAGATGGATGTGTCATGTCACAAAGTATTGCTTTCCACCCCGGCCAATTCACTTATATTTTCCCAAACTGCCAACCTCTAAAGTCTTAACTCATGAGCAGATGAAGAGCTGAAATGATTTCATGTTCTCTTTCATCTTACTTGGTAATTTCAGCATAGATGGCAGTTGCCATCACTTTAGGCAAGCTAACTACCTCCTCCTCACTCTGCCTAGACCTGTCATTGGTGGTATCTTAGCTCAGGCTGCTGTAACGGAATTCCACAGACTGGGTGGCTTAAACAAGGGATATTTGTTTCTCACAGTCCTGGAGGTTGGGAAATTCAAGATCAATGTGCTGGCAGATCTGCCATGTGGTAAGGACCCATTTCCTGGTTTCTAGATGGTAGTCTGCTCATTGTATCCTCACATGGAGGACAGCTGAGAAAAATAGTAGTTCTTCATTCAAGTTAGAATTCAATGGTGATATTAACCTAAATTTAAACCGTGGTTTGTAGTTTATAAAATGTGTTTTAGCCATCTTTTTGGATCCCTGTCAAAACACTGGGAGGAGCCGGGCATGGTGGCTCACCCCTGTAATCCCAGCACTTTGGGAGGCCGAGGCGGGCGGATCACGAGGTCAGGAAATCGAGATCATCCTGGTCAACATGGTGAAACCCCATCTCTACTAAAAATACAAAATTAGCTGGGCGTGGTGGCATGTGCCTGTAATCCCAGCTACTCGGGAGGCTGAAGCAGAATTGCTTGAACGCAGGAGGCGGAGCTTGCAGTGAGCCAAGATCATGCCATTGCACTCCAGCCTGGGCAACAGAGCAAAACTCCGTCTCAAAAAAAAAAGGCCAAGCACAGTGGCTCACACCTATAATCCCAGCACTTTGGGAGGCCAAGGCGGGTGGATCACGAGGTCAAGAGTTCAAGACCAGCCTGGCCAAGATGGTAAAACCCTGTCTCTACTAAAAATGCAAAAGTTAGCCGGTTATGGTGGCGGACACCTGTAATCCCAGCTACTCGTGAGACTGAGACAGAGAATTGCTTGAACCTGGGAGGCGGAGGTTGCAGTGAGCCAAGATCGCGCCACTGCACTCCAGTCTGAGTGACAGAGCAAGACTCTATCTCAAAAAAAAAAAGCAAAACAAAACACTGGGAGGTAAAACATTATCCCCATCTTACAGATAGACATGCTAAGACCCAGATATCTTAAGAACTCTGCCAAAGATTACATAGCTAGTAGGTGGTGAGATTGGATGTTACTGGTCCCTTGATACCTAATCAGTGTTTTTCTTGCTATGTCACAAGGGTAAGTACTGTAAGATGGACAAGAAAGTCCAGAAATAGCCCTTCCCATCAAAGAGCTTATTGAAAAGGAAAGACACTTACAAACAAAAAATAATTCCAGTCTATTGAGCACTAACTATGAGCTAGTCCTCTACTAGGCACTTTATAATGAATCATCTTTCTTGATCTTCACAACAACCCATTTGACAGGTGAGGAAACTAAGACCTAAAATGCATAATAAACATACTCTGCATCAAAGAACTAATAAGTATCAGAGCTAGAATTTAAATGCAAGCCTGATTCTGAATAAACCCATACCTTTAGCCATTACTTATATTGACTTCCAACCAACAATAATAAATGAGTTCATAGACAAACCATAGCTATTGTATAAATCAAGTTTGGATGAAGTATGTTCTTCCCCTAATCATTCCTGGTTATGGTACTTTGTGATTGAGTTTTTTTTTTTTTTTTTTTTTTTGAGGCGGAGTCTCGCTCTGTCGCCCGGACTGGAGTGCAGTGGCCGGATCTCAGCTCACTGCAAGCTCCGCCTCCTGGGTTTACGCCATTCTCCTGCCTCAGCCTCCCGAGTAGCTGGGACTACAGGCGCCCGCCACCTCGCCCGGCTAGTTTTTGTATTTTTAGTAGAGACGGGGTTTCACTGTGTTAGCCAGGATGGTCTCGATCTCCTGACCTCGTGATCCGCCCGTCTCGGCTTCCCAAAGTGCTGGGATTACAGGCTTGAGCCACCGCGCCTGGCCTGTGATTGAGTTTTTAAAAATGTTTAACATTATGAAGTGGATAAATATAACAAGAAGTTAAAGTTACAGATATTATATGAAAGCGTTTGTAAATTAAGTCCAAGTTTAGTCTGTTCCACCACTTTGGTTAAATGCAAGGCCATAAATTGTGCTACCCTGGCTAAATCTTCATGGAAGTTTGATTTTGTAGGTAACTTGTGCTCACGATTATCAGAAGAGAAGAATCATTTCTCTTCTGTGGGTTTTAGGTTGCAAAGAGTGTTAATGGATGCTAAGTTAAATTATTTGAAAATAAATTGTATCTCATTGACTGGACCCTAAAGGGTCATTATTGAGCAAACTATATAATAAATGATACCCTTGAGTTTGGTGAGTCTGAATGGCGTTTTTCATAATTGTATATTAATAACTCCAGCTATTTTTGTAGCTAGCTTTAAAGATAATTTAAAGGTGACTGAAATCCTTGAACTGACTTTCCCTGTTAAATTGGTTTGGACCCACATGCAGAAACCAACAACTAAACCATTTAAACACAGAACAAGATCAGCCAGGAATAGCAACACTTGGATGCCTGACTTGTGGATGTAAGCAGGAATTAGTGATTACTTCGAATGGCTGGAAGATCCCAGAGGGAAATTTGGGGGGACTCTTCATTCTGTTTTGTCCTGAAAACAGAATTGCTCGTACAAATATCTGGCAACATCCAAACACAGGTGCAGATTTGGAATGTATAAAGCCTCATGTTGGTTGCTTTGTATTTTCACTGTATTTCACTATGTTGAGGCTCAAGATCAAATGATTGCATTTTAAAGTAGTATTTGCCAAATTTCCAAACCTCTAAGCACAAAATCCTCAGCCTTCATTTCTTCATTTGCCTGGAAATCTAGGTAGCACTGAGCCAAAATCTGAAGTTATGAAGTGAGATTATACTTGATTAGGAACAAAAAAAAGTCCTGCATTCAGAAATGCAGATGTGCACAGCAGTCCTCGGGGAATGTTGGTATTTGATCTCTGAGTCTTAAAGGTTCATGTTCCCAAGGTTAAGAAATGCAGAGAGCCAACTTTTATTAGTAACTAATGCTGAAATTACTCTGGAGATTCTAGAAGTATTACATTACAAATCACTCAGCTTTAGAAATCCTACATCTAGTGAGTTACAAATATCACTGTATGAGAGAAAGGGGCAGTAAGTGAAGGGCGTCATTCATAAACTTGATTTCTACTCTTGCAGCTTGATCATGGGTATACTGTGTGAGAGTTTTCATTTCAGTGAGAAAGGAAAAAGGAACATACAAAGTCCATGAGTCAAGGCCCTAAATGAAAGAAGCAGGAAGCAAAGGCCTCCTTGTGTAGGTGGACTTTGGGTAGGGCCGTGGGGTGCAGCAGTCCAACCTGGGCTACATTATCTTCCTCCTTTTCTAATACTATCTAACTTCGTGACCTGGGGCAAGTTCCTTATTTATTGAGCAAGCCTTCCATTTTGGTGAAAGTTAAAGCTTGAGTATTCATAAAATGATACCCTTCAACAAACATGGCACCTCTAGCCATCTATGAAATAGATACAAGATAGCAGACATTTCACTTCAAGGGGAGAATCTTAATAGCACCAAATCCAGTGTTAAAACCAGGATTAGTTTAAAGCATTGCTATGTCACATGGTGCCCTGATTTTTTTTGTTTGTTCATTTGTTTGTTTTCAGACACAATCTTGCTCTGTTGCCCAGACTGTAGTGCAGTGGCACAATCTCGGCTCACTGAAACCTCCACCTCCCAAGTTCAAGCAATTCTTGTGCCTCAGCCTCCCAAGTAGCTGGGATTACAGGTGTGTGCCACTACGCCCAGCTAATTTATTTTTTATTTTTTTGAGCCAGAGTCTCGCTCTGTCACCCAGGCTGGAGTGCAGTGGCGCGATCTCAGCTCACTGCAACCTCTGCCTATGGGTTCAAGAGATTCTCATGCCTCAGCCTCTGAAGTAGCCGGGATTACAGGCATATGCCACCACATCTGGCTAATTTTTGTATTTTTGGTAGAGATGGGATTTCACCATGTTGGCCAGACTGGTCTTGAACTCCTAGGCTCAATGGATCCACCCACCTCGACCTCCCAAAGTGCTGGGATTATAGGTGTGATCTACCGTGCCTGGCTGTGCCCTGTTTTTTAACCTTAATAAATTATATTACTTTAGTAGGTACCTGGATACTCTCTGGTATTAACTAATCAGGCCTCCTTTTTGGCTCAACCATTCTTATTTTAAACTCAGTAGTGATCTGATGTTTTTTAATGAATGACTTTAATTCCAACAACAGAGAAAAGGTGGATAAATCTGCCTTGGTTACAATAATAAGCTGTTAAAGGCAAAATTATACTTTTTATACTTTTCACCAATAATGTCTACTACTAGATGTATTTTTTTTTTTCATTGTGAGATTGATTTGTCCCTGACATGTGTTGATAAGTGTTTTCTTTATAAATGGAATCCATTTAAATCATTACTCTTTGGGAAGAGTTTTTAAACTGTTCAGAATGCACGATCTTAAAAATATTTCTGGGCCAGGCGCGGTGGCTCATGCCTGTAACACCAGTACTTTGGGAGGCCAAAGCGGGCGGATCACCTGAGGTTGGGAGTTCGAGACCAGCCTGACCAATATGAAGAACCCTCATCTCTACTAAAAACACAAAATTAGCCAGGCATGGTGGCACATGCTTGTAATCCCAGATACTTAGGAGGCTGAGACAGGAGAATCACTTGAACCAGGAGGTGGAGGTTGCAGTGAACCAAGATCGTGCCATTGCACTCTAGCCTGGGCAACAGGAGCGAAACTCTGTCTCAAAAAAAAAAAAATTGCTAAAATGTGGAATATGATGCATTATATATAATAAATGTACAGTATATGACTGTAATTGTATATTTTAAGTAGACAATATATAAGCAAAATATAGGAAGATGAAACATCACATATATATTATTTATATCACACCAATAAATTCATATTCAGGTTGTAACATTTGAACATTTGCTGCTTCACTCATCCTCACTATTGCTATTTTTCAGATCTTAGATTTTGATAGGTGCACTGTGGAGTGTAGAAATAATCATTATTTAGGTAGCTAAAAAATAGCTTGCCAAAACTAATAATGAAAGTTATTCAAGATGTTCTGTCAAAATCCTTTCCAATTAGTGTTGAGGTCTTGAAGGGCCAAGCTTAACTTTTTATTAATATGTTAGATTTATTAATGTATTTTTTGATATATGCATAGTGTGACTGTCTAATACATCTCATGATATTGCATAATTATGGCACTTTTAATTTGTTATATCCCAGTCTTTTCTTCGGTCTTATTTAAAATTCAGAATTACTTCATCGTTTCATAACTAATCACTCATTAGGAAGCTGTGCCATGTACTTGAGGTTACCTCTAAGGCAATTCATATTAACAATAAACTAGAGAAATTCCTGGCTACTTGACTGTCATTGACCAGTTTAAATATTTAAAGTCATCATCTGACTCTTTGTCTAACCACTTACAGAAAATGAAATAAAAGGTTGTATACAAAATGGGAGAAAGAGAAGCCCTTTCAAATAGTCTTTTCTAACTGAGGAAAACTAGTGGTGCTGTGAGTAATCAGATTCTTAGATAACAATTATATATATATGACCCCACAGGGACAATATGTTATTTTTAAAATAAAGGGCCTGTTTTTCTTTTTCTTTTTGTTTGTTACTTTTCGCCAAGACATAGGCATTTTAGTGTGTCATTCTACAGTTGTCAAGTTCAGACTCATTGTTAATCATAATAATAATTTTAGATAGCTTTTGACTTGTTTTTGTCTTCTGCAAATGATGAGAAATTGAAACTGTTTTTAATGTCTTGCTTTACCCAGATAAGTGAACATGGCTAGAAATTACAGTGGTTCAACCACTTGTTTATGGAGGTGTTTGTTGTGTATATTATTTAGATCTTGTCCCACTCTCTAATTCGTAGTTGAATGATGTTAAAATTTGATCAGCATAATGCTGTGACTATAGTAGTGTGATTTAACTAACATTCAATCTACATGGTAAAAATTACACTAGGTCCAGTAGGGATACAAAGATGATGGTGTTATGGATACCTCTTATGAGGTAATGAGATAATTAGGGTCTATGTTATTTTATTTTTAATTTATTTATTTTTCAGAGGCAGGGTCTTGCTTTGTCAACCCAGCCTGGAGTGCAGTGGCACAATCATAGCTCACTGCAACCTTCAATTCCTGGGCTCAAACAATCCTCCTGCCTCAGCCTCCTAACTAGGTAGAACTATAGGACTACAGGCACGTGCCACCATGCCTGGCTAAGTTTTTAAGTTTTTGTTTATTTGTTTGTTTGTTTGTTTTGTTTTGTTTTTTTGGAAACAGGATTTTGCCATGTTGCTCAGGCTCGTCTGAACTCCTGGCCTCAAGTAATCCTCCTGCTTCAGCCTCCCAAAGTACCTGATTACAGTCATAAGCCACTGCACCCAGCCCCTCTATTTTAGAATTTGAATTGGTCAGGGTTCTTAGATTCAGAGGGATAGAATCAGTAGCTAACTTAAGCAGAAAAAGATTCACTAGAATAGCTTACAGACTCTTTGGGAAGGCCAGTGAAGCTCTTGTAGATGCTACACAGCCATGAATTTCAGCAACAGAAGAGGCAGTCGGACTGTTCTGGGAGGTCTCACTGCCTCACTGTTATTCCACATGGCATCCGTGATACTAGCTTCTATACTGACTCCATTATGACTGCCAGAGCTGTCCCAGAAGAACCAAAGGCAAGCCTCTCTTCTCCCTCTACGCATTCCCCCAACAAACACACATTTATGGGAAGTGCACCCATCTCTTTCCTTGTGGCCGCCTCACACTGCTCATATCCACTTTCCAAGTTTTGCCCAGGCTCCTCCAGAATCTTGGCCATATCCAGAACCTGGTAGCAAGAGACTTTTGGAAACGTCCTTCTTAGCTTTCTAGCCTTGCTGTCAAAGAAAGCTGCTAAAGAGAATCAGGATCTGTGTGGACTGAGTCAATTCACAGTACTCCCAGAGATGCATAAAGGAGGGATTCTCAAATTGTATTCCAAGGAAACTTAACATTTGCCCACCCACCTAAAGGTTACCAAGGAGGAAAAAAAGGCGAAACAAACAAGACTTCATTTAGAGAAGCTAGTTCCATGTTAATTTGGTCATCTGTTGGGCATGTTTATAATTGTCATTTGAAAAAAAAAATTCTTTTGTCATTGTTTTTGTTGTTTTAAGTTTGAAACCACTGCTAATCTACAGTTTACATTCATCAGTCTTCTATCTTTTGTGTTAGATGGACTGTCACAAATGTAACCTAGGATTCCTTTCCATAGCAAACCTTTTAATAGAACATAATCACGTTCATAGCCAATATTTGAAAATGACTACAAATCATGTGCCTCTCCCACATCCTTAGAGAAAGTTCTGCTAACAGCCCCATTCATATTAGGGTTTTTAATGTGAAGTTGCCACCTCCTGAGAACATGTCTTTTAGTTATTTCAAAGCCTTTCCAGCATCTTCTCAGAAACCCTCAGCAGTGGAGGGCAGCCCAGTCATCATAGCCATAGGGATAAAGGGAGTGGACACGTTTAATTACTCTTCAGCTACTTTATTTCATTTGACTTCAAAAACAAAATTAGCAGTAGCAGAAGACAGTGGTTACATGGGGTTAAGTTAATCAATGTGTGCTAATTAAATAACTGTTGTGCCTATGCCATTAATGCCTGTTTCAGATGGTAGAGAGCTCTTAATCTTACCTACTTCGGTCTCTGTACTCTCAATATTTTGCCATACAGACTAGATTAAAGGGATATAATCTCTAAATTAAGTAGGAAAGAGACAAAGCTATTACCTGCGTGCATATGGGTCCTCGTGAAAGGATTGTAATTGGGACCTTTTCTCTTACGGTCTCTAGAGCATCTCCCTCCATAGCACATGTGGCCTTTCCCACTCTCAACCATAACTGCTTTCGACTTCCATGTACTCAAGAAACCTGCACTTTTGCTACCAGTCCGCTACTTCTTCGTCTTTCATGTGTTTTCAGGACGCCCTGACCTCACCCCTCCCTGTCATGCAACATCAAAACACAGACCTGCTTTGTCACCCCAGAAACAGCCCAACAGTTCTTTAAAGCCACAGAAGCTTTTTTCGTACACTCAACATGTTTATCATGTTGCTCCCACTAGCTTAAATCACCTTCAGAGTATTTTATTTTTGTTTTTTAACACACAAAAAAATGTGATGAGTTTGTTGAACTCCTTGTAATTTTAAACAATGAAACCTAAATGTTTAAAAACTATTACTTTCATATTTATTATTGAATATTTTGAAAATTCAGAAAGGAGTAAAGAACAAACTATAACTCCCTTTAAGCCTCATCCTCTATTGAACCCTTGGGGTTTTTTTTGGGGGGGGGTTGTCTTTGTTTTTTTGAAACACGAACTCATTTTGTCACCTAGGCTGGAGTGCTAGAGTACAGTGGCATGATCATGGCTTATTGCAGCCTCAACCTTCCCGGGATCAGGTGATCCTCCCATCTCAGCCTCCCAGGTAGCTGGGACTACAGGCATGTGCCACCATGCCAGGCTAACTTTTTTTTTTTTTTTAAATGAAGTCTCACTTTGTCACCCAGGCTGGAGTGCAATGATGCGATCCTGGCTGACTGCAACCTCCACCTCCCAGGTTCAAGCAATTTTCCTGCCTCAGCCTCCTGAGTAGCTGGGATTACAGGCACGCGCCCCCATGCCTGGCTAATTTTTGTATTTTTAGTAGAGACAGAGTTTCACCATGTTGGTCAGGCTGGTCTAGAACTCCCAACCTCGTGATCTGCCTGCCTCAGCGTCCCAAAGTGCTGGGATTACAGGCTTGAGTCACCTTGCCCAGCTATTGAACTATTGTTAACAACTTTGTATATATTCTCTCCCCTTTTATGTATATTTTACATACAAATAATTGAATGTTTTATTGGCATTTAAGTTTTCAAAACCTGTCTGTGATTTGCTGTTACTTTGATTAAAAATTTTAAAGTTATTGTCCTAAATTGGAAGATGATGTATTTTAACATAAAGAATATTAGAATCTGCCAGAATTATTTATTTGAGATTGACTATGAGCTGTAAAAGTCTGTTTGGTTCATGTAATTGCCTTTGAGTTTTTTTTTGCTACCCTCAGCTGTAAAACATCAAACAAAATTAGCAGCTGCAGTCCTGGTTGCACTTCATTAAACATCTAGCCAATGTTTTCACCCCTGTTCCTGGTGAAGTTTATTTAGGTAAAAGGTTGATAACATTCTTTACCGCCAAAGAAAGCAGGTTTTTCTTTCATTTCTGTTAGACAGTTCTATCCTGATAACATTGAAGATGTTAAACACGAGGACTCATTGCTTCTCACTGATATCAGTGGGCCTGTCTTTCCGCTGTGCTAGCCAGGTATATAAAGTATGTAATGTCACATGCAAAAGAGAGTAATTGTGTGGTATGTGTGTACAGCATGTATATTACTATAGATTTGTTGAAATACAAAACAATTCTGAAATGTTTGCATTTTGAGAAAGACTTAGCCTCCACCAGGCACTAATGCACAGTATGCATTGTTTATACATGGGCATATTTATATAAACGGGTTACAGGTCTGTGTAAACAAGTTACATTGATTATAAGAGCTAATATAAGCTTGGGAATATTTGTGTTAATACTTCAGTTTTTTCAAGTAAGGTCCCATGTATTTCTTACCTAGAAGACTGTTTCCTAAAAGTGGTAAAAAGGAAAACATTCATCTCTAATGTTTTTTACTGTGCCAACTACATCTTTGACAAGATTCTTTTAGTTATTCTACTTATTAGAGATATTTGTAAAGGAATGTATTCTGCATACTAATTAGCATTAAGCAGTATCTTTGACAGAAGCGAGTCACCAGCTATTCTAAGTAAGAAATGAAGAAATTTTGGATGGCATGGAATATTTCAAATATTTCACCGCTAAACAGTCTCACTCATGATGGTCAAATACACCAATAATTGCTGCTTGTATTTCTATAAAGATGGAATTATGTTGTACATGCATCCATTTTGTGTAGCCTTGCCCACTTCGCCGTTTGCCGTGAACATTTCTTCTTAACCGTAAATAGTCTCCTAAAAAGATGTTTCATAGTTACACCGTCTGTCTCCTAAGAGCGCAAAGAGCAGTACTTGGTTTCTGGGTAGAAACCCGTAGCTGGCATGTTTATTCCGTCCCGCAGTTGCCAGTAGTTTCTGAATCTGTGGGCTTGCTGGCCCTCCAGTGTCTGTTGTCAGTTTTCTTAAGGATTGTCCCGGGAGGAGCATATGTCCCCTTCCTCACCTCCATCCTGTTCCTGATTAGACCCCCTTCCTCTGGTATATATTCTCCTTCATGTCACTCACCATCCTCCTCCTTAAATCCCTGATTAGTCTCTGCCTTCATTTCATTTTAGTCACCATTTCTCCCCAGGAATTGGCTCCCTTTTTTGTGTCCCTTCTTTAAGAGTGTCTGGTTGCTTTGCTGACAAACGCCTCAGAAAAGGGACAGTAAGTTGAAGCCCTATATTTTCATAGATAAAGTGTATACGATGAAGGTGTTTGACCCCTAGTTCCCTAAGAGTGTCTGTCTTCAGACAGAACTGCCCCGCTCGTGCTATGGGCAGGCCTAGGCCTCTGCTGGCCCTCAGCCTTCTCTGCAGTACAGCTTCTACCTCCCTTCCCAGCCACCCTCCCCTCGCTTGACCTGCACCTACCAGCCAACCAGGGCTGCTCCCTGCCTACCAGACTTGCCTCTTGCTCTTATCTTGCTCATGCCATTCCTCCTGCCTGGACATTTACCTTCTCCTCCCCATCAAAATCCTGCCCATCTTTCAGTTCCATGTCTTCATGCTGCAGCCTCAAAAAAAGGAGAGGTCACATTTTTCAGATCCCTCCAACAAGAAGGACTCTATGTTGCTTTTTTTGTTTGTTTGTTTTTTGTTTTTTGAGACAGTCTTGCTCTGTTGCCCAGGCTGGAATACAGTGGCACAATCTTGGCTCACTGCAACCTCCCTCCTGGGTTCAAGCAATTCTTGTGCCTCAGCTTCCCAGGTAGGTGGGACTACAGGCAGGCACCACCATGCCTGGCTTATTTTTTGTATTTTAGTAGAGACAAGGTTTCACCATGTTTCCCAGGCTGGTCTCGAACTCCTGAGCTCAAGCAATCCACCTGCCTCAACCTCCCAGAGTGCTCTGTGTTGCTTTGATTGTACTGCTCTTGTTGGACAGATGTGGTATGCCTTAAGTTTTAGCTGTTTCTACCTATCTCATTCCCCCAGCTATATGGTTGGCTCCTGGAGAACAAGTAATACAGCTCTCATGTTTGAATCTGAAAGCACTCAGCACAGTTGTGTTCACACGGAGTGTGCTTAGTAAATACTGGCCGATGAGGATTTTTCAACCTCTGATTTGAATCCATTGGTTGTCCTCCAGTTAATACCTTTTTTTTTTTTTTTTTTGAGCTGGAGTCTCACTCTGTCACCCAGGCTGGAGTGCAGTGGCATGATCTCAGCTCACTACAACTTCTGCCTCCTGGGTTCAAGTGATTCTCCTGCCTCAGCCTCCCAAGTAGCTGGGATTACAAGAGTGCACTACCACGCCAGCTAACTTTTGTATTTTTAGTAGAAATGAGGTTTTGCCATGTTGGTCACGCTGGTCTCGAACTCCTAACCTCAAGTGATCTGCCCAAGTTGGCCTCCCAAAGTGCTGGAATTACAGGTGTGAGCCACCACGCCCGGCTCAGTTAATATCTTTGAATTTTATTCACTTAGTACTACTGCAGAATAATTACAGAAATTGCACGTGGTTTATATAAAAGCATGAAATCCCCTAACTTGGTTATATTTTTTAAGCAACATCCAAAGAGAGGCCACTTCCACTTTGGGGTTTACTCTGAGTTCATGCTTTGCCTAATTTTTTCCCAGGTCAGTAGCACAACGTACCTAGGAGAGTCTTGAGGTATCTGCCTTAGCTCTGAAGAGTCTTCCTCAGCTTTCTTAGTCAGTCTGCATTGTTGTTCATGTGTATATGTGTGTCTGTGTGTATCTGTGTGTCTGTCTGTGTGTGTGTGTGTGTGTATGAGAACCTTCAATGTTAGAATAATATTACATTCCAAATCAAATTCTGCCTCAAAAGAGCTATTCTTCCACAATTTTCTGCATTTCTGTACAGGTTACAAAATGTCACAATTCAGTAGGGCCAATTATTAGATTTTCATTTAATGGGCAGTTTTAATGTTCTCAGAGAATCTGAATAGTAATAACATTTTAAACCAGTGCATTCCATTTAAAGACTCACAGCCAGTTCTTCTCTCTTTGAGCACACCTAGTTATATTTTGGGGTATCATTTAAATTCAGGCTCCCAATCTGTAGAAAAAATCAATGAGTTAATGAATAGCTTCATTTTGAAAACTTTTAAAATATTTTATCCTAATTATAAGGCATATCTAGTGACATTAATTTGGCGAAATCCCAAATCATCAGATTGTGCAGAATAGCCCTTACCAAGGAGTAATTTAGAGAATTTTCAGTTTAACAAATGTACTGTTTTTAGGACCAGATCATGGCTTTGCTTACTCTGAGAAAAACTTTCTACTGTTAAGGTTTAGGGGCCATGTCAGTGTAGGTCAAACTTCATGCTTTTTATTCACACAGTTGTGTTTGTTTAGCGTATTTTATTTAACGTATTAAATGAAAAGGATTCCTACTACTAATAATCACCCCTGACATTTGTATAGCAAATTCTTATTGGTAAATCACTCCCACATGCACTGTCTCCGGGCCTGGTGAGCTTCAGGCCGTGCTCCCTGACCATACAGTGAGTCATTGGTAAAGCCAGCCCTCGAATCGGAGCTGGCCAAGTTCAAGACCAGTGACTTTCCACACATGATTGGTGTTTGTTCATGTAAGTAAACCACCCCAAATTTTGTGGGGAACAAGATGGAGAATATGCCAACAAAGTGATTGCTTTGGAGTCATTTATATTCTACTATGTGGTCCATAGCTTACCGACTATGTCCTCTGGGACAACAACAGATAATGAACCCTCTAACCAGATCGAGGCTACAGTTTGTGAGAAACCCACAAAGCAGCCATCATCTCAGTCTTTCCTAGAGTGTGGTTCCCTCTGTGTGGTTTTCTATTTTAATCTTTGTCCCACTTTATCTTAATCTATTCTCTGTCCATTCTCCAGCTGAAGACACCTGACACATTCATAGTCTCAGGGAAGTAGAAATCATTTATAAGCAGTGCTTGATGACTCTTCATGGCTGCCCAGTAAAAGGAGCCTCAGCACCCTTATTACTCCTTCAGTATTTGAATGAGTGACCCAATTAGTACTAGAACCTAGTGCTCCTCATTCCCAGTCTGCTTTTCTGTTCATGACCTATATGCTGCTCCATCTTCTTCAGATACATCCTGCCTGGATGTCTTCATTCTTCTCACCCTCCCTCCCAGCCAAAAAGTTGTAGGTGTCACACTCTGCAGGGCTGGCCACAGAGTCACCTAAAATTTACTCTTGCAAATCTCTTTTTATTGGACTGGGACAGAAAGAAGTTGGAGTCCTCATATGTATTTTCAGTAAAAGCGCCTGACTGTGGAGTTATGAGAAGCAAAAGCTGCCTGGAAATGCTCATCTTCCTAATGATTTGTTTCTCTGCTAGGCCCACAATAGAACTCGATAACTCTATGTGGTCTAAATAGTATAATACAGCTAAATGAGATCAACTATTATCACACACACACACACACACGTATTGAATGATATAAATCTAGTTAATGTTTACTCCAGAGGGGGAAGAAAGGTAAAAGGGTAGAATACATGCAGAGGGGTAGGGGTGTGAAACTAAGAGAGGCCTTTCCCTTCCTAAAGAAGCTTTGCTTATATGCGACACATGCCCTGATAAGGAATAGTGTGCATTAGGACAGACTTGCCCTCCCTAATTTTCCACTTGCACTTCACTTTCCACTGCTCCGTTCTCCAAGCATGTGAACTGATTTGCTTCTGTTGCCGATGGAGACTGGTGCAGGTTCAAGGGATGTTGATTCCATAACATCTCATTGTGCTATATGCAGATTTAATGGCTTTAGACTGTCAGGATGTGCTCCCCCATTGTTGTTTTTAAATTTGGGGTGGCAGATGTTGAACACCTGTGAAACTGAATAGAGCAAAAGCTGCTGCAGATGTGGGGAGGCCTCAGAATGCTGGGGACACATTCCACTGACATCCTGTCTCTCCATGCCTGTTGGGCCTCCAGTTCCTGATATAGGACCCCCGTCCTAGCTTTAGGGATCCCCTTTCTGTGTTTCCATGGCCAGCAAGGTGGCCCAGAATGGTCCCCACTGCCTACTGCATTCTCAGCCCCTTAGATTTGAGATGGACCCATGGTCCATATGAAAGACCCCTCCCTCCTTAGTTTCCTCCTGTCTCTGACCACCGCACTGCATGCACCAGCCCAATGGAGCACTAGTATTCTCTTACAGAACTATTGGTTATTACTTAACCCTCTTAGTAATTTAGAATCCAGAGCTTTCCTTCTCAGTTTCAAAACTGAAGGACCTTGCATATGATTTTTCAGTTTCAAAACTGAAGGACCTTGCATATGATGTTTTTTTACCATTATTGTCAAAATTATTGTTATCATCTTAATTGCCATTTATTTTAAGAGTACTTCAGTGCTAACTGCTATATAAGCATTATCTCATTTAGTTTCATTTAAGTGTCAGAGCAAACCTATAAGGGAGGCATTATTCTTTTCTTTTACAGATGAGGAAACTAAGGCTTAGAAAAGTTCAGTAACTTGCTCAGACTCACACAACTCTCAAGTCTCAGATCCAGGATTACAGCAGCTCCAGTCTATCAGCCTTAAGAGCACAGATCTCCTTGTCTGACACCTGATACCAGCTGGGTTCTCATCATGCAGTCAGCCTCCAAGAGTATAAGTAATTATACGTAGTCAAAGAAAAAAAATCTGTTTAAAATCAAGCTATGCCTTTATCAATACATTTCGTTTAAGCTATCAATGGTGTTTTCAGTTAATAACTTAAGAATCAAATCTTTATTTTATAGTCTGGAAAATGCTATTTGATCAAAAAACACTGACTGAAAAATCCAGCATTATCTTAGCAGATAACATTCGAGTAAGTAAAAAACCGGCCTACATAACTCATCTGGAAATTATTATGAGCCAACCTTTTCAATCTTCCATGATGTGCACTGTGTTCATGGTTCTCTTAGAATTGTCATTGGCGTTGCAGGTTATAAGTTATATGCATAAAATTAAAACCAAAACTTACCCATCACATTTGAGCCCAAATATTTCCTCTTTTAAGTTGTACCCGTAACTTTGAAATCAGGGTTAAACCACAGGCTTGTGTTTCTTATAGCCATTTTTTTGAAATATTTGGGTTCAATCATACCTGGTAATTTGGTGGGCAGTGATGGGGTAGGCTTGAGAATGTTCAAGAACAAATTGCACCATTATCATTCAGTTCTCCTTAATCTTACAAAAAAAGAAATGAAAAACCACTTATTACTGAATTTTAATACCTTCTGAATCTTCCAGCAAAAAGAGGGAAGATAGCACCTAAAAGAGTAATCTAAACACTGAAAAAGGAGTGGGAGGAGAGAGAGAATCCCAAGTAGTAAACCATATTGACCTACCAATTATGATGATTGTTTTTAAAATCACAGAGTGTTGTGGAAAAAAATTGTCTTTATGGTGCCAGGTTTGTGGAGTCCTCTTTGTTAAAACCTTAGTAGATGAAGTTATGAAATTGAGACTAGTTTATTCTGGAAGCTTCTTAGTGGGGGATAAGATGGCTGGATGAACTGGGAGGACAGTAAACGGTGGAGGTGGAAACCTTATTCATAAAAATACTGTTTTTCATATGTTAAAAAAAAAAAAAAAGACATCTCATGGTTTTCATCAAGAGCTGTAGTCAGTGAGCCTGTGTACTTCCTTTTCCCTGCCAGATAGTTGTTCCTGGCTGGAAGACATTTTATGATATTTATTTGATGACACACACCTGCTGGGTGGATGAAAAGCAACTGCTCCTGGGGATGACCTACTTCAAGGGCGCAGTCAGCTTCTGAGGACTTCGGCAGGTTATCCCGAAATCATTTGAGTTCATCTTGATATCACCTGTTGAACATATCTAAGACTGGTGTATTTGCAGACTCGTTGTAGGCACAGTTGCTAACCCCAGGGAAGAGATTTCGGAGTCAGCAACTACTTTGTCAGTGTGTTGAGACTGGGAAGACATGCTGCTTTACCAAACCCACTCTGAGCATATGTAGTGCTGTTCTTGGCACTCGGGATGTGAATCAGCCCAAGGACCTGCCAGCTGGGAGCGGACCCTGTAGAAGGGTATTTAGTGGGAACAAAAGTAAGTATGGTCCAACACAGAAGGGATGGATCTGAGGTAGCAGGCATAGAGGATGAGGATCCAAGGTGAGGGGAAAGGGCCATGAAAAAAATTCTGACGAAGTGTTCTCCTGGGAATTTCCAGGACAGAGACAGATTTCCGGTTGAGATCAGGGAAGAGCAAGGAATATTTGAAACGCATGGAGACACTGTCGCCAATTCATCCTTTGAAGCCAACATGTCTTGGCATGTTCATTTCTATTCTACAAACATTTATGGAACACATGCTGTTGAGACATGGCAGGCCTTAGGTAGTGAAGATAAAATATAAATAATCCACGTCTCTCTCCCAACATATATACTCTAGTGAGAAAACATACCTAAACAAATTTTGTTATAAATTTGAATATAACATATCCATATGTGTACACAAGGAGTTCTTAGCCAAGTTGGAGTTCCTGGAGTTGGTGATACCTGGCCTGAGCTTTAAAGAATAAGTGTGTGTTAGCCAATGAAGAGAGAACAGGGACATGGAGGCATTAAAACAATATGTTGTGCCCAGGAGCTACAGATTGAGCATCCCTAATCTGAAAATCCAAAATTCACAATGCCCCAAAATCCAAGTTTTTGAGCCCCAATATGATGCTCAAAAGGACTACTCACAGGAGCTCTTTGGATTTCTGATTTTTGGATTAGAGATATTCAGCTGGCATGTTATTTTGCATATATTCCCAAATCCAAAAAAATTAAGAACTCAAAACACTTCTGGTCCCAAGCATGTTGGATAAGGGATTCCCAACCCGTACAAACTGTTACGTTTTACTTGAGAAAAAAAAGACAAGGCAGGAACCAGGGTTTGAGCCAGTGGGTGCCTCAGAGGGGCTATAGGTTCCCCATCACCCCAAGAGCCCCTTGCCATAAATGCTGCCAGGGCCACCCCAAGCAGACATATAGTTGGAGTAAGGGGACTGTGCTTGTTACGTAAATGCAGCTTCGTAACAAGTGCCCTTGCACCTCTGCTGCCCTAAGCTCCTCTGTATGGAAAACCTAGAGATTCCACCGCAGGGACATTGGCTCAGTGCTGAAAGTTGGAAGCTCTGAGTCATGACAAATTGGAAGCTTACATGTTGATTTACAAGGCGTCTTTGCCCATTACATTTATTTACATGTCCAGAGGTCATGGCCTAAAAGGCTTGGCTCCAAATATGATATGCCCTTTCTATTGTTTATGATATGACTCTCCATTCAGTTCTCTTTTTCTCTTCTGCTGGTTATCTGTTGCTGAGTTGCAAATCACCCCAGAAATGCAGTGGCTTCAGCAGCAATCTCTCAGGATTTTGGCGGGTTAGGAAAATTGGGGGTCGCTTGGCTGGGTGTTCTGGCTCAGGGTCTCTCGTGAGGTTTCTTTAGACAGAGATCAGAGCTGGAACCATGTAGTGAGACAGGAGCCTGGAGTAGCTGGGGACTGGCTGGGCACCTCCCTCTTTCTGTCGTCATTAGTCAAAAGGCCCTTCCATGTGATCTCCCTGCATGTGCTGGTGAGGGCAATCTTACGGCATGGCAGCCTCATTCTTGGCAGCCCAGGGCACCTAAGGTGAGAGCTACAAAAGTGAGAGGCAGAAGCTGTGTGGCCTTTTCTAACCCAGTCTAAGAAGTCACACAGTGCCACATTCTGTGCTGCATTCTAGTCAGCAAGACAGCCGCAAGGGCTTGCCAAGGTTTAAGGGGATGGGATAGGACACATACCCCACTCTCTGATGCAGGGGTGGCAGGTTGAGGAAGACCAGTGGGGCAGGAAATATTGTTGCAACCAGTTTTGGAAAATACAATCTGCCACATCCCGGAAGAACATTTTCATCCGCTCACGTAATCCTTTAAGTTACATAAAAATTAATTTACTCATTATGGTGTCGCCCACAACCTTCCTTGGTCCCTTCCCACAGCAAAATCCAAGGCTCAGTGCACACACACAAACCACGAAACTCCCGTTGTCTAAATGAGGGTCAGTCACTCAAGTGTGTACTGTCCCCATCAAGATGACGACATTTGATAAGGATGTATCCTGTTGCCCCATCTTCTAGGAAGCTGCACTTCCATCCATTGTTAAAGCCAAATATCGCTCAGATCTTTCATGGAGAGGCCCCTTTGAAACGAACCCCAGCAAACTAGAGACTCAGGAGTGAATGATTTCAAATCTCTATTTACTCTGCGCCTGGGAGATTGATGGTACTCTCATAACAATTTGGCGAGTGGCACTTAGTGGAGTACTGAATGTTCTAGAGAGTGAAAAAAGAGAAACTAAAAGGCCCAGACTTTGGGCTCAAGGAACTTTAAAAACTGAAGCATTACCATGTTCATGGTAAGAAATCTTCTGATTTCAACAATTTGTGTAAATTTTACATTTTTTAGTAAGCACTATTTCAAGTGTGCTATCTTTAACGAGGACTTTAATTCTTGTTTTTGCACATATGTAGAAAACAGAAGTTGAGTTCTTCAAACATTTGTTATCAAAAATATATGATATATAAGCACTGAATTGGAAGATTGTTTTCCCCCTTGGACAATCTAGAAAAGAATATAGCTCTATTCTGAAATCCCTTCCCGTTCAAGAGTTATCCAAGCAAATAGTGTTGACCAAGGTGTTGAATGCACCAGTAATAATAATGCTACCCTTTCATAAAGCTAAGTAATCAGGAATAATGCTGAAAATAAGAAGACAGTCATTTATTTACTCTATTTGGCATTGTTAATACTAATAATGTATTTCAACACAGTAAAATTGCTAGATAATGCTTTTGTGACTTTTATGCAGGTTATTGTTATTTAAATCAACAGTCGACTGCACTGTAATGAAGAAATGCATGCTTTTCCCAACTCAGTTATCAACCAGAATTCTAGGAAAATGAGAATTTGTGTCTGCTTTCATTCACAGAGCAAACTGGAGGTCACTGTTTTCAATATGAACCTTTTTTTTAGCTTTTCAACAGTGAATAATTAGGAGCTGCTGCTTCTGAAATTACCTGTATTCACTGTAGAGAAGGAAAGACTTTTATCTTTCACGATGAAATACATTTTCTCATTCAAACTTTGTCATTCTTTTTTTAAATGGCATTTTACACCCCTGAGTCGATCTTCGGTAGTAAAATAAAAGAAATATATTTTGTGAGCTGCAATAGCCTTGTTTATTCAACTTTACTTCCTTAAATTTCATCTCCTCCTTGAAAAATGATCCAAATGCAAAAATGAGTTTAAAGCAGTTGAATGTACAAAGCAATTATCTGCATGAAATGCTATTATACAAACATACATGTTCCTTGCACTTTGATTAAATGGAATTGATTCTTTTTTTTTTTTTTTTTTTTTTGAGACGGAGTCTCGCTCTGTCGCCCAGGCTGGAGTGCAGTGGCACAATCTCAGCTCACTGCAAGCTCCGCCTCCTGGGTTCACGCCATTCTCCTGCCTCAGCCTCCAGAGTAGCTGGGACTACAGGCGCCCGCCACCTCGCCCGGCTAGTTTTTTCTATTTTTTTAGTAGAGACGGGGTTTCACTGTGTTAGCCAGGATGGTCTTGATCTCCTGACCTCGTGATCCGCCCGTCTCGGCCTCCCAAAGTGCTGGGATTACAGGCTTGAGCCACCGCGCCCGGCCGGAATTGATTCTTGATCCTTATCGATTATGTGCTTCTATTGTTTTTTAACAGCTTTATTGAGATATAATTTATATGTTATATAATGCACCCATTTAAAGTGTACAATTCAGTAGCTCTTAGTATATTCACTACATTGTGCAACCATTACCACAATCAATTGTAGAACCTTTTTTTTTTTTTTAGAGGCAGAGTTTTGCTCTTGTTGCCCAGGCTGGAGTGCAATGGCGCGATCTCCGCTCACAGCAACCTCCGCCTCCCAGATTCAAGCGATTCTCCTGCCTCAGCTTCCTGCGTAGCTGGGATCACAGGCATGCGCCACCACGCCCTGCTAATTTTGTATTTTTAGTAGAGATGGGATTTCTCCATGTTGGTCAGGCTGGTCTCAAACTCCCGACCTCAGGTGATCTGCCCGCCTCAGCCTCCCAGAGCGCTGGGATTACAGGCGTGAGCCACTGCACCCAGCCCAATTGTAGAACATTTTTATCACCCCAAAAAGAAATCTGGTTTCGATTAATAGTCACTCCCCCTTTCCTGCCAGCCCCTGACAACCACTAGTATACTTTCTGTCTCTATAGATTTGCCTATTTAGGTATTTCATATAAATGAAATCATACTATATGTGGTATTTTGTGTCTGGCTTCTTTCACTTAGTGTCATGTTTCAAATCTTCTTATTGACAAATAATATTCCACTGTATGGATACATAAATTTTATTTGTCTGCTTATCAATTGATGAGCATGTGGGTTGTTTCTACTTTTTGAATATTGTGAACAATGCTGTCTTGGACATTTATGTACAAGTTTTTGTGTGAACATACATTTTCATTTCTCCTTGCTGCCTACTTAGGAGTAGAATTGTTGGGTCATGTGATAACTCTGCATAGCTTTTGAAAAACTGCCGAACTGTTTTCTAAAGTGGCTGCACTGTTTCCCAGTCCCACCAGCAATGAATAAGTGTTCCAGTTTCTTCACATCTTCACCAGCACTTGCTTTTGTCTGTCTTATTTATTACAGTTTTTCAAGCGGAAGTGAGGAACTATCTCATGGTGGCTTTGATTTGTATTTCCCTAATGCCTAGATGTTGAACATTTTTTCATGTGCTTATTGGCCATTTGTATTTCTTCTTTGGAGAAATGTCTGATTCTATTGAGTTTTTAAAACTTCTTTTGCCTTACCTCAGGCATGTGGTTAGCAGAACTGTTAGAAACAGATATATCTTCCTAAAGGGAGGGATTTTCAAACAAATTTATAAATCGAAGATGTTCTTTTTACCATGGTAGTACTTTAGATTATGCAATAACTGAATTATTCTCAGGAAGCAATTTGCTTCTAAAACTTTGTTTTCCATTTGGCTAGCGATACGGATATTAGTGATCCCAGAAGCATACATAGAAAGATCAGCTTGTCTAATTAACTCATTTTACCAATTAGGAAAGCAAGAGCCTAAGAGGTGAAAATATGTGGGTCACATGGAGAATTAATGATAGAGTTGGAATTGTATCCAGGTGAACTACAGGTATCTGAAATTCTGTGTTTATTTTAGAGAGAATATAGCACTTTGCCACTAGGTTCTCAACTGATTTTTAAAAATGGTGAAAATGCCCTGCAATTTACTCAGTGACATTTATTGTTGAGTATTTAACACATATTATTTTATTTTATCCTCATAGAAACATATGTAAGATTGATACTTTTATTTTCTCCTTTTATGTGTGGGGAAACTGAGGTTAGCTCACTTTTTCAATGGCACCTACATAGTGAGTGGCAGATTTTCTGATTCCGAATCTGCTGTTCTCTGTTTCTTCTGATCTGTCTGATGAATGAAAGACAGCATCAGCGTATTGCTTCCTGTGCCATCTTCCAACTTCTCACTGTCACTGAAGCAAATAACCGATAGGTGGCATCAAGGAGCACTCACTTGCCATTGCCATAATTAACAGTTATTTAGCAACGCTACTATACCAACTTCAGAAGTAGAATATATGGTTCTGTGGACAGAAGAATTGTTCAAATGTAAGAATATTTTACCATAAGGGACCAATAACAGAACAACTTACATTCACAGGGTACTTTTCAGTTACAAAGCATTTGACTTACACTTTTAATTTGATGCTCACAATTTGACAAGCTTTTCATTGTCTTTGTTTTTATGTACTTTTAATACTCATAATGAAACGAAGGCCTGAAGGGCTTTAGTCACTACAATTCTAAAGTCTGAGGCAGAGCTGCTTCTCAAAACAAGTCTCTTGGCTCCTGTGTAGTCTTGTGTATTCCCTCCAGTGTACCATCCTCCGCCATAATGATGTGCTGTTGGGCACTCATTTGAAAGAAGAGGAGACTTTATACCATTATTTCAGACAACAACAGAGCTATGAACAAGTAGAAGTTATAGGGAGGCTAATTTTGAACCCATATAAAGAAGAATTGATCTGTCCAACAATGAAATGTGTTGTCTTATGAAGGAGTGAGGTCTCTTGTCATTGAACTGTTCAAGCTAGGGCTGACTGACCATCTGGAAGGATCTTGCAGAAGCCATTTCTGCATTGGGGGAGGTGGGGAGTGTGTTTGTGGTGCTGAGAGATGTTAGATGGCACCTAAGAGCCCTTTCAACTATGAGATTGTGGATCTTTGTTCTTAGAGAGTAAGCTGGTTTAAGGGGTCCTCTGTATCCTTATTGAGGAAAGAGAGTTTAGCGTTTAGCTCTGGTGTACTCTTATCCTGCAAAGTTAAGGGTACAGAGTTTTCTCTTTAAAAGAAAGTAACGAAATTTATCAACCTGGATTACTGGTTTGTAAAAGGTTAGAACAGCTGTTCCATCTATGTTAACAGATGCTGTACACAACAAGGGATCTATATTCAGATAAGATTTGACTATCACAAGGACAGAAAACCAAACACCACATGTTCTCACTCATAGATGGGAATTGAACAATGAGATCACTTGGACACAGGGTGGGGAACATCACACACCGGGGCCTGTCGTGGGGTTGGGGCAGGGGGAGGGATAGCATTAGGAGAAATACCTAATGTAAATGAGGAGTTAATGGGTGCAGCAAACCAACATGGCACATATATACATATGTAACAAACCTGCACATTGTGCACATATACCCTAGAACTTAAAGTATAATAATAATAAAAAAATTTTTAAAAAGATTTGATATGAGCCTGCAATGTGCTGTTGTTCTTTGTGACTATCCAAGAGAAAGAGAAAAGAAGCAGCAATTCCAAATTTGTTTTTTAGTTTTGTAAAGTGTTTCAGAGGCCAGTCGCTCTCAGCCCTTGTTGCTCATGAGAATCACCTGGGGAGCTTTTTAAAAATCAGATGCCCAGGCCCCACCACAGAACAAATTAATCATATTCTCTAGTTCCCAGATACCAGTGGGTTCCCAGTATCTTAACAGCTGTCCCGGTGATGCTTACGTGAAACCAGAGTTAAGAAGAGCTCGTCTAATCAGTCTAGTCTGAGCATGAATCCAGGCAAAATCTGGACATTTGCTTTTGTAATTCAGCTTCTTGTCTAGCATTCCTATTATCAATTCAAAGCCAGTGCTCTTTAGTACAATAAGGGGCAGTGTCTCACAGTGGTTCACACTGCTGCTCTTGAGCCAGACAGCCTGGCTTTGTCCACTTACCAACTTTGTGATGTCAGGAAGGTTATTTTCATCACTCTGTGCCTCAAGTTCTTTATTTGCAAATCAAGATAATAATAGTAGTTACCAAGTAAAGGCTAAAGTTAATAAAGACCCAAAAGAAAATTAAAACTCTACATATCATGATATTATAATTACCACCATCATCATCGTCCTCCCCATCACCATTATTGTTTTGTTGTTGGTAGCAGTGGTATCCTGCTAGGTCTTAGAAGCTAGGAACCTATTGAAAAAGTGCTCTTCTCCGTACAGGACTATACCTGGCTTTGCTTGAAAACTAAGAAGTCTTAGCAACATTAGCAACATACTTCCTCAGTTTTAGAACTTCCCAATGAAGTGGAATGTTTTGCATCAGACTTTTTGCAAGAAGCTCAGTCTTGAACCCGGTAACCTGTGGTTCCATCCAACACTTGATTCTACATTAAGATCAGGCCACAGCTCTGCAAGGTGAGGGCCCAGACTGAAGGCTCAGGCTGGGTTTCTGTTTAGTAACTGGGAAAGGCATGTACTGCATGCAGCAGGCTGACCTCCTGAATCTTCAGGACAATCTCAGTTTCGGGTGGCCCACCCTGCTGATCAAATCTGTGGTTCGGAAGGGATGGTTACTGTTAAGCAGGAGGCAAGGGCTCCAAATGCCAGTGTCCTAATTGTGTAAAAAGTAAATATAATTTGAATATGTGGGATAGCCTCAGAGAAAAATCAAAGAACACAATTAAGCATAGTTTCTATTTAGTTTTCAGTTGATGAAGGAATAATTTGAAGTTGCTCTAGTCACTGAGAGTACAGTAGCAATAGTCCTCCATTCTCTGGGATTCAGGGCAGGCGCAGACATTATGTGCATATTACAGGTTTTCTATCACACAGATTCTATCAAGATAGCCTCTAAGTGCGATTGTGGAAACTGGTGGAATATTCCTAGCAGGAGCTCAAAGGATTGTAAAGCTGAATAACATCTTTGTCTCAAGAACTTATATGAGAAACTTTTTTCCCTTTTTCTCCTACAGGCATTTAGTGGTTCACCATTGCAGACACTGCATATCTTTGTATCCCACACAGTCCCCATGTTAATAGTTGTTTGCTAGTTGTGGTCATTTAATTGAAAAAAGCTGGCACGGAGATATTACAGGTCCCAATAGGTCATTTCTGTATCAAGTATGGTGTTATTGCCTTTAACCAAGCCCTGTCCAAGGCCAAATTTATTACATGCATTAATAACATATAAGAGGATAGACAGGGAGCTGAAGAAAAGATGTGTGTGGCCTTTAACTATGCCAGTCATCTATAGTTCAGAGGGTTGCTTACCGTGGCATATTGCCAGCTGTGCATTATAGAATTCCAGATGGCATGGTACTATTGGTACTTGTTTTGGATTTGCCCTGGGAAGGAAGTTAAAGAGGATGCTGAACTATGGCTGGGATCCTTTTGCTTGCCTCTTCCAGGGTAGATCCTGGAAGGCTCTGTCCCCTCCAACCAATCAGAAAGCTGCCCCGACCTCTCTTGGGGATTACGAACTCAGCACAAATTGCTCTTTTCCCGTGAATTTCCCATGCACCTAGTAACCCTGCACTAAGAGGACAGTGAGATTGCATCCCCTCATGTGATCTGTGTTCGCCCTCCCTCAGACCCCAGAGCTGGGGCAAGTTTGGACATGAACTCAAAGACTCTAGAGATAAGGGTTGTGTTTTCATTAGCTTGCCTGTCTTGCTTGCTTATATTCTGTGAGATTTCCTTCCCCCATCCCCCCATTTTTTGGAAAAATAAATAAATAAATGAAACCCTTTTTACAGAAATTCACACACAGAGACAAAATAGTGTCATGAACCCACATGTCTCCAATAGCCACCTTCAACAGCCACCAACATGTCACCCTTCTTGTTTTATCCTTCTCTCCTCTTTTTCTTTTGTTAGAGTATTTTAAAGCAAATCCCAGATATCTGATTTGCCCTGTAAATCTGTCAGTATGTATCTCTAGCACATACAGCATAACTTTTTAAAAACGTAATCACTATTTAATAATGATTGTGTAACCTGTCTGGGTTCAGTATTTCCTAATTGTTTCCAAAGCTTTCACAAATAGTTGGATGGTTTAAATCAGGCTGAAAACAAAGTATATCTGTTGCATTTGGTTGATCTGTCTTTAAACGTTCTTTAATCTATTACAGATCCTCCTCCTGTTTTTATTACATTTATTTGTTGAAGAAATTGTCCTGTAAAAATTTTTGTCCTATAGATTATTGTCCTGTAAAAATTTTCATGTTATGTATTTGAACTATTGCATCTGCATGGTGCCATTTAACATATTTCTCTTTCCTCTGTACTTCCTGTAAATTAATAGTTAGATCAAATGACTTAATAAGATGCAAATTCAGCTGTATCACATCAGGAGGCACATAACATCTGTTTGCATTACATTTATTGAGTTCAAGATTGATCAGTGGGTTTAGGTGTGGTCAGCCTTTCATCCATTATGAAGTTCTCTATCAACCGGTTAAAATAATAGTTTTAGCAACCATTGATGATCACTGCCAGCATTCATTAGGGATTACAACATGGTAATGTTCACTTCTGTCATTCAGTTTGCATTTACTAGCTATTATTCTTTCTTTTCTTTTTTTTTTTTTTTTTTTTGAGACGGAGTCTTGCTCTGTCGCCCGGGCTGGAGTGCAGTGGCCGGATCTCAGCTCACTGCAAGCTCCGCCTCCCGGATTTATGCCATTCTCCTACCTCAGCCTCCCAAGTAGCTGGGACTACAGGTGCCCGCCACCTCTCCCAGCTAGTTTTTTTGTATTTTTAGTAGAGACGGGGTTTCACCGTGTTAGCCAGGATGGTCTCGATCTCCTGACCTCGTGATCCGCCCGTCTCGGCCTCCCAAAGTGCTGGGATTACAGGCTTGAGCCACCTCGCCCGGCTACTAGCTATTATTCTATCCTATAGAAGAACTTACTATCATCAACTATTCAGTTACTCTGAAATACGGTTCATATAAGAAAGCAGCATAAATGCCTCTGTTTATTAAATAGTTTTCAGATTTTTGAATGACACCAGCAGTCTCCAAAAGTGATCAGTGGCGCTTGTTTGTTTGTTTGTTTTGAGCATCATTATAAACCCGTGGGCTTTTATCTATTTTATAGGTGTTAGGTGTCAGTCCATTACTCTTTGATCAGTGAGATCCCCTTCAAGTTGCCTCTTTTGCCTTTTAACGTGATTCCACTAGTCTTTTCTGTCAGGATAAGATGCCATGGGCTCCTGGCCCAAACCTGGAAGCAACTATTTTTACAAGGAATCCTGATTCCTCTCCTTAGTAAACAGTATATAAAGACTTCGGTCTGGTCACCAAGGGTAGACTGCCCCTGAAATGGTTATGTTTATGTTGGAGTGGTAACGCAGTCTTGCTTGGTATCTCATCGTTCCTGCTCTCTGTAGGCATCTGGTTCCACCTGGATACTCCCTCCCACCACAGTCTTGTAATGGCCAGTGTTCCTTGTGATTCCACCTCCCTCTCCAACCAGATCCTGCTGCTTCTCTCAACGCTTTCATCCCCTCCTTCTAAATCAGATACCCCAACACATCTCTGGGCTTCTAAGACACCAGAGTGGGGAACACCCCTATAATGCTGAAGAATAATGGTACCCTTTCTTACTATTTTTATGTTTTTATTTCTTGAAGGGAGTCAACCTCCTGTTGCTGTCCAAGCCTTCAGTAGACAAATTTAGTCTTGTTCTTAACCCAGAACAACTGTGCTTTGAAACACCATGGAAACAGGCAGCCCCAGCCCCACACCCAGGGAGGCTTCATGAAACCAACAGTCCCCTCAGGTGTGTGTTTCCTAGGAAGCGTGGGCAGTTGCATGTTGAAATTCTTAACTAGGGTTGCCAGGTAATGAAAAAGTGTTATGGAGTTAGTTTATCGTAACCATTTTGAGGCCACATACCTATTTGTACATTTGATGAAAACCATAGAACTTCTCTCTGGAAAAATGTACATACGCACAAAATTTTACAGACAATTTCATGGGCTTCAAGGAGCTCAGGGTATCTTGGAGTTTCATTTGTTTTCACAAACTAGATCCTGATGTGCTCTGGCTTGTTGGAGGCTGCCCAGTTTGGAGGTGAGTCTGGACAAGAAGGCATATAGCTGATACCAGGGGGCCAGTTTCAAATCACTCCACTCAACATTATTCTTTGGTGTAGAGGTACTCCTGGTGCCAGTCTATAAACCATTTGTTGTCAGTCCATGACGTCATAAGTGTAGAAACTGAGAACAGGCATCTAAAAAAATTTATAGCAATTTGATGTTGTCACAACATGCAAGCATATGGTCCTTGGACTTGTCTCATTGAACAGGGCACAAAGCATTTTGGGTGCTGATGAGTTCACATGCTGAGTTGCACGCAGTGGGGGCTGCATAGCAGTCATGCAAAAAGGTCCCCCCATCAGTTGTCGACAGGTTGGAAATTAAACACCAAAACCCAAACTGGCCCTTCATTTCAGATAGTCTAAGAAGCAACAACAGTGAAAGCCAGAGTACCTTTGCTCACCCTACTACCTTGTTGTTTTAGCCTGTCTTTCTCCACTCTACACTTCTACAAAGTATACCTAGAACAAGGCATAGCATTGATATTCAGTAAATCTTTGCTGAACGGTGAGCAGAGCAAAACTGTTGCCCAAAAGGAGAAACCACATTTTCTCCCTAATGATACCCTGCAGGGAAAAAAATTTTTTTTGATAATTCCTAGAAAGTTGAAGCTACTTACATGAAAAAAATATGATAGGAAATAAATTATAAGCAGTTATTAACTTCACTGAATATTCTCATAGCACGTGAAATAGAGTAATCTTGAAGAGCTGGTCCTCACTGTGGAAGCTGTGAGGCTTTCGGGATAGTTTGTATTTCAGTGTACATGTTGTATGAATTAACAAGTCAGTAACAAATGTGATCCATTTACAGGGCAGAAAAATTAGAGTGGTCTCAAGTATAATGATAGTCACAGTGGGAAGAATATAATTTACTTAATCGACAGAATAAGAGTTTATTATAAATGAAAGGCAAACGAGATATGGTCATGCATTCTCTGCCTAGTTTTTCCCTTCTCTCGCCCCTTTATGTCATCCCTTTCTGTCTTCCCTGAGGGTCCAGAATTAGTAAAATCTGTTCTTTGAAAATCTTGCCTTTAAAAACTGGGCTTGTGAAAAGTCACCAGGCAGCCTGAGGACCGACCAACGTAAGAAGGGGTTTAATCCCAACCTCACAGCCCCTCTGCACCACCCCCATACCCAGTAGGGTCCATTCCACACCCGTAGTAGCACATCTGTGACACAGCAGGCTGCTGGGGGGACAGTCTGAACCCAAAGTCACCAGCTGTCTCACTAACCAGAGAAAGGGATTTTACCTCAGGACAGTTTCTCAGGTTCTGTGGAACCAGTCCCTGCATAAAGAGACAGATTTCCTTCTTTCCTTCTTTCTTTTCTTTTCCGTGCCTCCCCCCACCGCAAATGAGTGGATTCAGAAACGTTATCTGCTAAAAGTAAAAGAAGAAGAAAAATTGAGAATATGTCACACAGGTGGTGAAATCAGTAGTAGAGGGTATCTGGGTATGTGTTGCAAGAGTGACACCTGGTTTATGTTTATCAACAACTAAGTGAGCTATAAAATTTGTGGAAATAACTTTGCTTTTTAACATCCCTTTTGAACAACACAGGCCGTTTGCCCTATCTAATAAAAAGGAAACAGTTGTCCTGCTTACCATGCATGGGACACTGAAGGGGTAAAGGCGCTTGTCCACAGTATGTGGGCCCAGAAATACACAATAGCTAAAGTCTGATGTGACCTTTGTCTTTGCAAATAAAGAGACTGATAACCCAGGTGTCACCACCACATTTTTTAAACACATGCATTACAAAGGGCTCAGCTTAATGACTATTTTCAAGTACAAATGAATTTCCTGAAATGGAAGAAAAAAATAGAATCATACTTGGGGGTAATTAGGGGCTCAGGCTACCCCTAGTGTTCTCGGACAATATCTAATAACAGACGTTCACTGCAGCAGTGCCCTGACTCCTATATGGAGTTTTATGGTTATTGATAGTAACATGATTATGGTAACCATTATATATACCACGCATGGGGCTATGCATTTTATGTTAGTAGATTTTTTTTAAATCTGCACAATAGGCCTAAGAGATCAATGTTTTTATTATTCCGTTTTATAAGTAAGGAAACAACTGACTCAGATCATGCCCTCCATACGTGGCCGAGCTGGTCTCAGAACCATGTCTAACTTCTCAGCCTTAACAACCATGATGCCTTTTAGGGGTTTTGGTTAGGTTGGTTTTGATTTTTTTTCTTAAAAGTTTTTAAAAAATGGGCTGCTTTGCTCCTTGACTAAAAAGGTTCCAAAGCACTTTTTACCCTAGAACTCACACAAGCCAACAGGGAATGGAAATTGGCCACAGCACTGTCACTGAAAGGTAATAATTAATGAAAAAGGTGTCACTTAAAGAGGCCAATGACAAAAAGTGTATGTTTCTCTTGGATTAACTTTTCTAACACTCTTTAAATAATGTGTTGATAGCAGCAGAGACCAAAAAGAATGCAAACAGACCTGAACATTTTAAACCTCTGGGAAGAAAAATATGAAAATGAAGATGTTTTCATAGCCCTAAACGACTTTTTGCACTTCTTTTTCTGTGGTGGTAACTGTGATGTTTACCACTTCTTGTGTGCCTTTTTTGTGCTAAGCAACATGCTTATTTTTAATTATCAGCAATCCCCACAAATAGGAACCGTCTCAATTTTACAGTTAAGAAAACTTAGATTCTGTGAGGTTAAGAAGTTATAGCTCTGTGTAGAATCTTAGGAAGACTTTCTCATTATGAAATAGACCACATTCGAAATATACAACAAGTAACCAGAAAAACACATGCAAATTGATGAGCATTTCCAAGAGATCTCTTACGAGGCACAAGCAGTGAAGGGTCAGCACCTCCTATGGGCTGCTCCATTGTTGTTGATGGGGATATGAAGCAATTGAAATACAGTCAGGTGGGCACTCCATTTTCAAATCAGCTGATTGCGGACTGGACACTGTTGGTGTAATCTACAAAGACAGGGAAAAGGGAACCTGAGCCTCTTCAGTGTTGCAGTGGTACTGGTGAGGGTCACATCTTGTGATCAGTAGAGTTCCACCAGCCCTCTTTGTGCGTCGCAAACCTGATACTCCCCAGAAAGTTCCACAGGCAAAGGCTGGGCATGCTGACTTCCAATCCAGGGGCCCCAGCATCAGGACCTCTCTCCCCAGCAGCAACACCTGGATTGAGTTATTTTACTTCTGTGGACCTGAATCTCACTGACCGTAGAAGAGGGCATATTTCTCAGCAAAACAGCTGGAAAATTATGCTGGCCTTTTGTACAGGTCATATTAAGCTCCTTCATAGACTACATGAACAATCTGGGTTATTTTAAAGGTGAAAATGGGCTTTTTAAGGAGGAGAGGTTACAGCTACCAGCAAACCAGAGATTTCCTCCATTGTGTGACCCTCATTCCTCTGCATTCTTTTTTTTTTTTGAGGCGGAGTCTCGCTCTGTCGCCCGGACTGGAGTTCAGTGGCCGGATCTCAGCTCACTGCAAGCTCCGCCTCCCGGGTTTACGCCATTCTCCTGCCTCAGCCTCCCAAGTAGCTGGGACTACAGGCGACCGCCACCTCGCCCGGCTAGTTTTTGTATTTTTAGTAGAGACGGGGTTTCACCATGTTAGCCAGGATGGTCTCGATTTCCTGACCTCGTGATCCGCCCGTCTCGGCCTCCCAAAGTGCTGGGATTACAGGCTTGAGCCACCGCGCCCGGCCTCTTCTTCTGCATTCTTAAGGACTTGGATAGAACCTGAATTTTCCATTTCTCCTTGTGAAAATGTGTCTTCAGGAGCTTATTGATAATTCTGTCTTTCAGCACAACTTTGTAAAGTTGAGGTCCCTACCAATTGATAGTCACCTTGTTGCTTGAACCTGTCATTCCGAAAGAATAAAGATCTACCTTTACATTCATTTAGAGTGAGGGATGGTGTAGAGCCAGGATGCCTAAGTGTCACCTCCTGCAGTTCACTGACACATGGAGTCCCTTTGACAGGTGCCCGAGTTTCTTCTTCTTATTTATTACAACGTATACTTTTAGGGTTTTTTTTTTTTTAACCTCTTACCCCCTTTCCTTCCTGTTCTTTCTTCTTCTTTTTCCATCTCCTTGGCTTTTTAACTCTCTCCTCTTTTCTCTCTTTCCCTTTTCACTTTTCTTGTCAGCAGTTTACTCAACCACCATATAATAAATCCAGTAAGTGATCATAAAAATACCAATCCCAATTGCAAAAATGGCAGCACAGCCTCAGCTTGGAAAAAAACTTGGAAAAACAAACTGAAATCATCAAAGACTAAAGACCAGATACTAAAAAGATGGGATTTGCTGTGAGATATATTTTATAATAAAAATTCTGCTATAAAGAAGCATCTTTTTATTTTTTTCCTTGATATAGTCTGAATAGTTTATACCTGATGCCAAGAAATTATATATAATTAGTCTGGGTAATATATAATTTCCATTTGATTATATATATTAAAGTGATTAAGGAACTTCAGTTTTTCACTAGTAAATATCTGCCTTCTTTGTTGCGTTCTGGGTCTGTAATGACTGTTTATATCAAGGATAGCACTCGTTCAGAACTGAAGGGAGCAAAAGTTGGAATGCTTTAACCAAGCTTGATTGCCTGATGTCTATGAATCTGGGAGATAACATGAAGTTAGTTACATTTTGGGAAAAACTGAAGGGAGATTTCAGTCCAATTTCTTGAAACCGTCACGTAGTTGTGCATAACTTCCCAGGAGTAAACTGCATAAGGCCAGGCACAGTGGCTCATGCCTGTAATCCCAAGACTTTGGGAGGCTGAGGTAGGCAGATCACCTGAGGTCAGGAGTTCGAGACCAGCCTGCCCAACATGGTGAAACACAGTCTCTACTAAAAGTACAAAAAATTAGCCAGGCATGGTGGCAGGTGCCTGTAATCCCAGCTACTCAGGACGCTGAGGCAGGAGAATTGCTTGAACCTGGGAGGTGGAGGTTGCAATGAGCCAAGATAATGCCACTACACTCTAGCCTATGCAACAAGAGTGAAACTCCATCTCAAAAAAAAAAAAAGAAAACTGCATAAAACAGCATAGATGAGAAGGCATATTTTAGGAAGATTACTCAGTTTAGTATATGACGTCACCAATATTTTTAATATTGCACAGAATGAAATGAAATTTTTGACATGTCAGTTTTTAATTAATGACTTCTATTTGCCTTTTGCAGATTACTTTCATGTGTTTATTCCACATATTTTATAGCAGTTTTTCTTTTTCCAATTAGAGGATAGATTTCATCCTTTATCTTTGTAGGTAGCTGATCCAAGACATTTTTATGTAAATGGATTAATTAATTAGTAGCCTTCATTTGAAACTTAAAAAGAAAATAATCCTTTTTGAGAGGCATTAACTATTTTTTAAAGCCACAAACGATTCTTTACTTAAGCACCTTGTCACACAATTAGAAATTATTTGACAGCATTAATCATAATAAAATGCGTTACCCTTTACTGAATCACCTTTTTTTCTAAGCTAATTAAAAGAATCCATTCCCTAGGAGACTGTACAGCAACTTCACTTGTAAAAATCACATTTTTGGGGAACTTAACAGTACATATTTATGAAACTTTTGAGCAAATGACATCACAAGTTCAATTACCTGTACAGCCTTTGTGAGAAGGCATCTAGCTACAGAGATGTGCTGGGTTCTAGGGAAGGCAGCTACATCTGGCCTTTTTTGAGAGCCCTTAAGCCTCTCTGCCTTCCAGCCCTAGGATTTATGCAAATCAGAAATCTTTGGCGGTCTCTACTTCCTGGCCAGGCCAGCATAATCCACTTCCTTCGGGTTCATGTGACCATGCAAATTTGAGCACTCCTGAATAGTCCCAGAGGGGCTGTGCCTCTCATTATTCCTGCCCCATTCTCTGTGCAGTGCAAGCATTCAGACTATGAATGGACAAGGGTTTAATTACTCACCACATCTGTCAGATCAGATTCAACTTGAGAATGAAGAGAATCCCAGACAAGCCCAGTCGTTTCTTTGCACTGTTCTTCATGGCCGAGGTCATCCAGCTCTGTCTTCTAGGGAATATTTTCCACTCCTTGTTTCGTGACCTCTGGAAAGCAGGGACTGTGGCTTTTGGAGATCCATTACTGAGCCTTTCACATTGTGTGTGGCCTTTACAAATGTTAATTAATCTTCCTGATGATGCACTGAGCATCAGGGAGCCCTTTATTCCCCTTGGGCTACTGATGACCAATATGAGTGCCAGAAAGTTTTTCTTACTGTTTCCTGACCCACATGCTCCTCTCTGGATGAGCTTTGCTGCTTTTTCCCCTCCCTCTGATATGTTTCCACATGGCAGATTGACTGCTCACATTACTAGGTCAGCCAGAGTTGACATAGTAAAGGTGGATGGTCCCCAAGTAGAGAACATACCTCCAGTTCCAAGGCTATCAGCCTTCCCAGGAAAATGTGCATAGTAACAGGTAGGAAAGAGTGTGTCCACTGGGGACCAGGTGATTCAGCTCAGTGAATGGGCACTAGGAGTCCTTCCCTTAGGTTTCTTTCCTTACTGGGATTATCTGGGTTTAAAAGGAGATTCCTGGCACGTTCAGCTGTGGAATACAAGGTTTTTTGGGCTGCCATGATGTTTTTGGGTTTTGGGTTGCTTTTTTATTTTTGGTTGGATTTTTTATTTTTGGTTTTTTTGCTTTGCTTTTATCTTTTTAAAATTGAAATTCATATAAAATTAACCATTTGAAAGTATACCATTCAGTACATTTACAATGTCATGCAATCCTCATGTCTACCTAGTTCCAAAACATTTCAACACCCCAAAAGGAAACTCCGTGCCCATTAAATAGTCGCTTCCCATTCCCCCAGCCTCTGTCTCTATGGATTTACTCACCCTGGATGTTTCATATAAGTAGAGTCATACAATATGTGACATTTTGTGACTGTCTTCTTTCATTTAGCATGAAGTTTTTGAAGTTTGCCATAGTATTTTACTATGGCATTCTCTGGCATAGGAGTGTTTATTATTTGGTCAAAGTTATTCATACATTCTCTGTTTTGGGTAATGTCATCATCATCTATGGAAGCCTGAGAGTCAGCTGGGACCCCTCCCCTCTCTCACTCCTATTGTCTAATTGTTCTTTAAGTCCTGTGGATTCCACGTTTGTTATACCGCTAGTCAGTTCTCATTTACATTATTTTATTTTATTTTGTTTTGAGACAGAGTTTTGTACTTGTTGCTCAGGCTGGAGTGCAGTGGCGTGATCTCAGCTCACTGCAGCCTCTGCCTCCCGGGTTCAAGCAATTCTCCTATCTCAGCCCAAGTAGCTGAGATTACAGGCGTGCACCACCACGCCCAGCTAATTTTGTATTTTTAGTAGAGACAGAGTTTCACCATGTTGGTCAGGCTGCTCTCGAACTCCTGACCTCAGGTGATCCACCCACCTCAGCCTACCAAAGTGCTGGAATTACAGGCGTGAGCCATGGTGCCCGGCCTTCATTTACATTCTTACTGCTTCTGACGCTTTCAAATGCTAATACTTCTCCAGTTTGTCTTTCTCAAACACAGACCCATCTGACCATGTCACTGCCCTTCTCAGTACTCTCCATTGGCTCCTCCCACCTCAAAATAGGGTTCAAGCTCCGTACCAGCAGGCCAAGGCTGCCCACAATCTGTTCCTCCTCTCCCTCCATCATTTCCATCCCTCACCTGTATAGCATGTCTGAGCCAAACACATTAGACTGCTCGGGGGTCTCTGGCCCATGATGCACACTCGCTCTTGCATCCCTTTATGTGTCCTGTTTCCTCCCCCTAAAATATTATTCCTCTTCCCACAAATGCAGGAGTCCATTCCTCCTCTATAATCTTGCGTTTTACCTTCTCACCTTCCCTGGTCCATTAATCAGAAGGAATTCCTCCTTTCTCCCTAATTCTGGCATTTTATTTATCATAATACCTATCACAGCCAGTCTTTAAAAGGGCTCTTTGTAAATTTCGGTCCTTTTCCCACTAAATACTGAGCTTCATGAAGGCAGAAATTTTGCCTTACTCATTTTAATATCTAGCAGCAACCATTGTATAAGTCCTCATTTTTTTTTTTTTTTTTTTGTGAGACAGAATCTCACTCTGTCACCCAGGCTGGAGTGCAGTGGCGCAATCTCGGCTCATTGCAATCTCCGCCTCCCAGGTTCAAGGCGTTCTCCTGCCTTAGCCTCCTGAGTATCTGGGATTACAGGTGCCCGCCACCATGCCAGGCTAATTTTTTTGTATTTTTAGTAGAGATGGGGTTTCGCCATGTTGGCCAGGCTGGTCTCAAACTTCTCACCTCAAGTGATCCGCCTGTCTCAGCCTCCCAAAGTGCTTGGATTACAGGCATGAGCAACCGCGCCCAGCCCTCAATAAATATTGTGTTGAATGATTTGAATTTTCATCTCCAGAGAAAAAACCATGGGCCTACAAGGAGCCCCGAGTCGAGGAGAGAACCAGTCTGGAGCAAAGTAACAAGGACTAACATTTAAAATAGTAATTATTGTTATCTTCTGTTGAATTTAAAGCTACCCACAGTGATTTACCAGTTTTAATTCGCAGAAAATGCAACTTTGCTTTTTTTTCCCCTTCTGATTATGTTCTTCATTACAAATCTCAAGAGTTTTATATGCAGTTGCCAGAAATCTCTCTTTTGACAAATTGCACAGGAGGCATTTTGAGATTTTGTGATAGACTCGATTGAATTTAGGCCAAATCCTGTACACTTGTTTCACTCAAAACAAAAATACAGATGTAGGGCTACTCAAACGTTTACCTATTTATTTTCTCCCAACCCTCCAAATCCATCTTTCTTTAAAAACAATCAATCGGATTCCTTTTAAATTAAATGCCAAGTAAACAATGCAAATAAAACTATTTTGTTTGCTGAGAAGTAATTGAAAATCTGCAACTAATTACAAATTGGCAAGCTCTGAGCCTACAAATAGCTAAAACACTCTGCTGAGGTATTGTTTACAGCTGGGTTCAAAACTGCTTTCCTTACACCAGCCATCCACAAGTTATTAATCAATACTTTGCCAAGTTCTATACCTCACCTTCAAAAAATTGTAATAAACATTTCATTTTCAATATGGGCTTCATAAACAAAGCTGTTAAAAACGAGAGGAGGTTTAACTGGTTAGAACACACAAAGCCTGCTCTTGGGTTATGTGAATTGGCTTTTCGTTTAAATACCCTGTTCTTCCTCAACTACTCAGGAACCTGCAACTTAGTTGAAATTAATATTCTGTCAGTCTGGTCACTGAGTCCCCTATGGCATGCCAAGTGCCACAAGACCTTCTTTAATTGCATTTCTGGAGAAAAGCAGCATGTTCATGGACCACAGAGACACAGGGACAATGAATTTAATTTGGCATTGCGACATGCAGGTAAAGTAGAATTTATACATGGGTTTATTCTGAGTGGTGAAATTGAAAATATACATAAATTTTAAAATATATTTTATATTTATATATAGTATATGTTTATTTTACATATATATAAAAATGTATAATTTTTTTTCCTAAATGTTCTTCCTCCAGATCTTCACTTGGCTGTCTCCTTCTTTTCCTTCAGATTTCAGTTGAATGTCACTCCTCAAAAAGATTCTCTGTCCACCTTACCTAATATCTCATATTTATTTCCTTTCTTCATTTATTTACTTGATTATTGTGATATACCACCACTGGACTGTAAGCTAGGCAAGGAGAGACTCCTTGTCTATCTTATTCACTAGTCTCTAGAACTACTGTCTCTAACCCTAGTCTCTAAGAATAGTGCCTGGCACATAGTAAGTTTTTAATAAGTATTGGATGGGCAGACGGATAGATGGGTGGGTGGGTGGATGGATGGGCTAAAGCGATGAATGAGGAAATTGAGTTAGATTGGTTGGGACAAGCAGCAGAGTTAAGATAGAAATTGAATGCCAGGAAAAGGCATGACTCTGAAAGTGGCTCCTCTGATAAGAAACCAAAGTCTGTTGTTCCGAATGCCAAAATTGGAAACAAGTATACAAACTAGGCTGCATTTAGCAATGAGAGACGGTGAGAAATGCTACATAAGGATTTCTCTTCAGTGTTCACAAGGGTTGTTCTGTGGAAAAACAGTTTAACCTGTCTCTGGCCCCAAAGGCTTGAACCAGAACCAACAGGTGGAAATTACTCAAACATGTATTGTGCCTTCAGTGAGGAGCCTTCTCGCTGAAAGAGCTACACTGGATGGAAGATGAGTAGTGAGATGATGCTGGTGGAAGTATTTATAGATACAGTGCATGAGTACTTGGCAAAGATGCTATCAAAGGGGAAACTGACATCAAATGTGCTGTGGTTCTGGGTGACTTTTCTGGTCCCTTCCCATCCCAAGCTTTATGATTCTATAATAATCAAGGGAGAAACCCATTACAAAGTGGACAATTTTTTTTCTTTTCTTTTTTTTTTTTTTTTTGAGACAGTCTTGTCCTTTCGCCTGGCTGGAGTGCAGTGGCGCAATCTTGGCTCAGCCTCCCAAGTAGCTGGGACTACAGGCGCACACCACCACGCCCAGCTAATTTTTGTTTTTTGTTTTTTGGTTTTTTTTTGGTAGAAATGGTATTTCACCATGTGGGCTAGGATGGTCTCAAGCTCTTAACCTCATGATCCGCCTGCCTCGGCCTCCCAAAGTGCTGGGATTACAGGCATGAGCCACCACACCCAACCCTAACAATTATTTTTAAAAGGAAGAATTTAAATGAACTGTAGATTATTCATTTTGTCCCATAAGAAGATAACTAAAAACTGACAAAAATGAACTGAACAAAAATGTTCTAACAAAATAATAAGGCTGAATTTTTAAAGTCTCTTCCACATCTTCTGTTCCCTGGGATGCCTTAGACGGGGTGTGCAGTATTTTAGGCACATCGTGAGCAAGGAGCCTGCATTCCCAGGGGGTGGCAGGAACAGCATGTAAGGTCTTAATCCAGCTCTGTGATCTGAAGGCAGAGCCTCTATGTGTGAAACACAGGGATACCTCAAAAATAGAACAAGAGCACTCCATCCATGTGAGGATGACTGTCAAGGTCACTGAGACCTACAGTGATTTGGCAAATTAAAGCTCTCTGACCGCCTTTCCTTTCAGGACATACTTCTGGAGATCAAAAAAAAAAAATTACAAATTGATGATTTTCTGTTGCTGAGTCATTTTTCTTGCAGTTCTTTCTGCTTTTCCTGTTGATTGTTGGTTTGATAGCTGAGCCGTAGAATCGATGCCTTTCAGCGAGTGTGAGGGAGAGAGCTGAGGATGGAGATATGTCCCCTCTAGGCACATTTAGGCAGGGATGCATAGGGCCTCCTGCAAGTCCTCAGATGTCCAGAGATCAAGATGAGTGTCTTGTCTGGTTAATGAAGTTTGGATTATTCACTGCACCACAGTCTCATTCTTATCCTTGTCAATTGTTGGGGCAAATGGAATACTGACAATGGAATGTGGGAAGGGAGTTTAGATTCCTCACCTGGTTTCTAGTCAGTCTGATTCATTGTCTTACCAGAGAGGCCTCGTTTGGGCCATATGTAAAGTGGCACCATCCCTGGTGGGCACCCCTAATGTTCCCTGTGCCTGCGTGTCCCTTCATTTGGGTAGATCCCACTGGTCTCACAAGGCCCAGCTTCAATGTTAACTTCTGTTTGAAGCTCCCCAGGCTTTCAGGCAGAATAACTAGTCTTTCCTCTGTGCTTCCTCACTCTCCTCTATACTGCATTTATCAGTTTATGTTATGGATTGTTCTGTACAGACTTGGCTGTCCTCTGAGGCTAGGAGATCCTTGAGGATAGGGAATATGTTTCCTTTTTCTTTATATCTAGGATTCAGCACAGTTCTTGGTCCTCAATGAATGCCTGATGAATTAGAAAATTAATGACTGGACACCTGAAATATGAAAGGAATTAATATTTTGTAGGTGGAGAGAAATCAAGACATGTAAAGTTCAGTGTGAAATTAATCTTTTCTCCCCAATACAGTCTGATTAAACGGTGACAGTTTCTTCCTCTCATGAGCCACCTGGATCTTAATGGTTATTTTCTTACAAGACTGTTGAGTTTACAATACGACAGAACTGTGTTTACCTTGGAACGAGGGCTGTCCTCTATTAAGGAGCTTTCAGTACAGCCCGAGAGTCAAGTTATGGTATTGTGGGCAAAAAGCCAGGAGGGAAAGCCTTGAGGAGAAAGCCCTCACGGATGAGAAATGCTTTATCATCTGGTCCCTGAATCTTACGGAATTCAGCAGTGACCTAGCCACATGATCCCTCAGTGAGGGCTTAACACGTTCCACGGCCTGGACGCGCTCTGAATGGACTCCAGATTCCCAGTGATGCATGCAGCCCCTCAGGGTCAGAGGCCATCATGCTGTCAATCAGACAAGGCAGGTGGAATGTCGCACAGCTGCACTCTGGTTGCATTTCCCAACACCTCCCTGTCCCACAATGCTTGCACGTTGGCATGCTGTTCCTGCCACCTTGTCATACTTGTGTGTGTGGAGAGCCTGTCCCCAGTGCTGTTTTCTCAGGACAAGCTCAACTTCACTTCCTCCCGCCTTATCGAACCCTTTGTTTCCAAAATTGTTAATCAAGCCACTTGGGGGGTTGAACTCAACTCCACCCTCCCAATATCCTCCCAGCTCAAAGTAATGAGAAAAACAATTGCCCATAGTGAGGCTGTCCATGGCCCCCATTTTCCCCAGTCTATCATGCCTTAGACCGATAAGGCTGTTGAATTTTGTCAGTTGCATGTCCCACATGCTAACGGTGGTTATTTGGACATCTCTGCTTCAAGCCCAGCTTAAAAAACCATATGGCCCCAGATTCTTCAATGCCACAGCTATGGTACTCTTCCATGTTAAGAGACTTAACAGATGAAATATGGTTTTCCGAACCTCTTTTCATTTACCATCAAAATAACAAGCGATGTCTTGTATTTCAACAGAGACGTTCTTTTCACTCAGTTACTCTGCGAAGAATGTGCCCTTGTCTCTGCTGTAGATTTTTATTTTATTTGTAAATTGTGCGTGCTGCATGCTACGGAATACTGAAAAGCCATACACCCTGGCTTGTTGGTTGACACATAGTATGTGTGATTACAGATTGTTTGAATAACAGTGGACTATTGAACTGCCATCCAGATGTGTGTGGAGTTAACTGTGGGAATGTCCACAAAGGAGGATTATCTTTCTTGTTGCTGGGGCCAAGGCCCCCAGAAAGTGGAAACATAAGCGTGGCAGCTACTCAAATAGAACAGTAGCTACAATTGGCTCTTCAGAAGCAAAATTAATCATTTTTTAAAAATTATGCATTGCAATTAAGACTGGGTTTGTTCTCTAAAAGTAAATCATGCAAAGAAAATGCCAAACAATAACAAAAAAATTGCAGCTTTGAATGCCCTTTGTGAATGGTTTCGTCATTTTGTGTTTTTAAACGTTTAGAAATTCAGAACATTGTAGATTAAAGATAAGACCTCAACCATTACAAACCTCTGAGCCATCATCTTGTAGACTTGATCTGTGTTTCCTGCACTCTCTTCCATTCTCTATACTGTCCAGGATACTGTAAGCCTTGATTACATGGTGTTCACAAATACTGGCCATGGGAAAACAATGCAGAATTCCCCCTGTGAACACTTTCTTTCTTTCTTTTTTTTTTTTTTTTTTTTTCTTTTGTTTTTGAGACAGAGTCTTGCTCTGTCGCCCAGGCTGGAGTGCAGTAGCATAATCTCGGCACACTGCAACCTCCGCCTGCTGGGTTCAAGTGAGTCTCCTGCCTCAGCCTCTTGAGTAGCTGGGACCACAGGCACGTGCTACCACACCGGGCTAATTTTTGTATTTTTAGTAGAGACCCGGTTTCACCATCTTGGCCAGACTGGTCTCGAACTCCTGACCTCAAGTGATCTGCCTGCTTCAGCCTCCCAAAGTGCTGGGATTATAGGCTTGTGCCATGATGCCCAGCCTTGAAATTTTCTTTAAAAGATATTTGAACCACAATGAGATGCCACTTCCCACCTGCTAAAATGGCTAAAATAAAACAGACAATAACAAGTGTTGGCAAGGATATGGAGCAATTGGAATGCTCATGTGCTACTGGTGAGAATGTAAAATGGGGTCACCACTTTGGAAAACAGTTTGGCAATCACTTAAAATGGCAAACATGGAGTTTACCCTATGATCCAGCATTTCCATTACTACATATCTGTATCCAAGACCAATGAAAACCTGTGTCCACACAAAAACTTATACGTGAATATTTATAACAGCATTATTTGTAATAGTCAAAAAGTAGAAGCAACCCAAATGTCCATGAACTGATGAATGTATAAATAAAATATGGTCTGTTATTCAACCATGAACAGGAATGAAGTACTAATCCAACATGGATAAACCTGAAAACATGCTCGGTAAAAGAAGACAGACACAAGAGACTGCATGTTGTATGAATCCATTGTGTGAAATGTCTGGAATAAGCACATCTATAGAGACAAAAAGTAGATTATTAGTGGTCATAGAGCACTGGAGAGGGGAAATTAAGAGTGACTGTTAATGGGCCAGGCACGGTGGCTCACGCCTGTAGTCCCCGCACTTTGGGAAGCTGAGGCAGGCAGATCACTTGAGGTCAGGAGTTCAAGACCAGCCTGGCCAACATGGTGGAACCCCATCCTAATAAAAATAGAAAAATTAGCTGAGCATGGTGGCCCACGCCTGTAATCCCAGCTACTCAGGAGGCTGAGACAGGAATATCACTTGAGCCCAGGAGGCGGGGGTTTGTAGTGAGCCAGTATCCACTGTACTCCAGCCTGTCTCAAAACCTAAAAAACAAAAAAGTGACTATTAATGGATATTAGGGTTTCTTTTGGAGTGATGAAAATCTTCTAAAATTGATATTGATGATGATTGTACAACTCAGTGAACACACTAGAAATTCTTAAATTTTACACTTTAAATGGGTGAATTGCGTGGTATGTGAGTCAGACCTGAATAAAACTGTTAAAAAATGAAGATGAATGAAGACATTTTCAGATAAAAAATTTTTAAAGGTATTTGAAGATGAATTTTTAAAAATTATACCTAAAATTAGGATATCTTCAAAAATCACATATCTCAAATTTTTTTAGCAGTGTAGTAAAAAAGGGGAAATGCTTTTCAATTTAATAGCTTATATCTTTTTTTTTTTCCTGGAATGAAAGATCTGTTACTTGTTCGACAGCGTCAATGCTTTCTATCTCTGGTTGGAATCTGCAGCAGTGAGTTGGCACCCAGCCATCAAATACCTAGATTTACCTTTGTGCAATAAAAGTCCCTTTAGCAATGCATATTGAGATATATCATTTTGAACCTATTTTAAATTCTGTAGCAAGCAAGTAAAAAAAAAAAATTAAATCATGAAACATCAGGCAAGTCAAAGGAAACAAAGAAACGAATAGGAAATCCTCTCTAGATTCTGTTCCCACTTTACTTTCTGTAGTTTGATCTAAAGAAAAATGTGGAATTTCCTGCAGAGTGATTAATAGGCTAATGTGGTGACTGACAGGCACTCTGAGCTTGACCTGGCAGGTAAAGGCTAACTGGTACGTTAAGTTGATTACACAATTTCCTCTAAATAAGTTGACAAGTGGTTTGCACAGTTGCCTTGACTTTTGCCCTTATAAATGCGCACTTATAAATGAATTGCTTTTTCAGCTAAAGCAATCCTTATTTTAGATGTGACATGTGTTAAGTAAACAGTTTGATACAGAACCCCAGCACCCTAGCCTTCCGAGCCAGGTCAGATTATCAGAGTTGCTAGGAAATAAGAGTTTTGAGCCTGAAACTCAGCTTTGAGATGTAGTTGTATCCCTAGGGCATAAGAAACCCAAAACCATTTTTCTTTCCTCTAATATTGTGAAGCAGATTAGTAGATTTGAGAAGATGTGTTCCACAAATGGCTTGAAATAGTCCAGGAGTGGAGGCTGCTAAATGGTTTGCTTAATTCTAATGCTTTGTACAGATCGCCTTTCAGGATGTCAACTTCATAGGAAAATGCAGCCTTTGGTTGGTATTTCTTTAAAAATATGACAGAGAAAAGATTGCTAGTTGGCATCTCTGTTCTATGATCGTTTTCACAAGAAGAAAATGTCCAGTTATACTTCAGAGAATATGGTTTATTGAGATATTTTGTTTTACAGATGTACTACTTCCTTCCATTTAAGGGAAGGAGTTACAAAAAGCCATGGTAAATGAACAGGAAATACAGTTTGAGATAATAAATCAAAATGCTCTTTAGGAAAATAACTATTTATTTGTAGATTTATAAGCCAGGCACCTTTATTGAACCTTAATATATCCTGATTTGATAAGCAAGAGGAGATTTGCTAATGTTGTTGATTTAGCTGGGACCTATTCTCGTGTGTGTGTGTGTGTGTGTGTGTGTGTGTGTGTGTGTGTCTTCCTGAATGAGTTAAACATTTGGAAAATGAATTGATTTTTATTTGTATATACAAAGATGATACCATTTATGCTTTCCAGGTCTAGAATATGACAAGCCTTGAGTTCGTCTGGAAAATAGAACATTATTAGGACTCAGAGGTTAAATGTACCATCCCACCATCAAAGTCTGTGAATGCTCCCCTGCAACAATGAGCAGGCCCATTATAAATCGTCTTCATTCATGTTAACTCTTACAAAAGATGAAACCTGTCAGGCTTACAATGTTTACTACTTTCCAGAGATGACTCATGCAGTAATCTTTTTATTTATTTCATTATTTCACTCCATCGTCTGGAGGTACTCATAACAAAAGGATTGCCTTCCACTTTCTGGCTGGGGCTGGCTGTGTACTTGGTAAGGACCGTGCTAGTCCCTCCTACAGTGTGGTTTCTCCTTGCAAGTCGTCAATACTCAGTAACCATTAACTATGAACAATATCCTCCACTCATTTCACTTCCTCCCCAGCTGGCCAGCGCCCTTTAGACATATGCACGAGCCAGGGGGAGATATTTCATGCCCAGCCCTCTCTGCCTGTGGAAAGTTGGAGTCTCCTGAGGTTTGGATTTAAACTCCACATGGCAAACCCAAGTTTCAGGAACCTTCCACCCCAGTGGAATACTCAGAGAAGTTTCTGCTGCCTCTCACTTTTCTCTCTCAAGAGAGAACACTCTTAAAAATAAAAAGAAAAAAATTATTTCGGTTATATACATTTTCAGTCAAATATTTTAGAAATGAAAAAGATAGGACATAATGTAATGAACACCTTTCTTCCCGGTATAAGCTTAAGAGCTAATATTTTACAAATACAATGAAGCCCCTGTTCAACCTCAAGTTTCCTTATAAGACTAAGTCCTCAGCACCTTGAAGAAAGCCACATCCAATACTGGGACCCTCCCCGTGAAAGGAAAGAGGGATGATATACTCAGGGAGGAAGAATGGACTTTTTCTTTGTTGGTTTGTGTTCTTAATATTCTGAATATTTGAACCATAAGAAATTGCTAGTATTCAATTGTTTTCTACTTACGAAAATGTCAATTTTATATGGATCAGCCTCATAGCAGCGAGACAAATGTCCTTTGCACATTACAGAAGAAAACTAAATCAAACTCGCATCTCCTCTTGTACAAGCTATTAGCTTCGCCTCAGAATTAGCTTGCCTGCCTTAATTCTCAACCCCCTCCGATTCAGCCTCCACTCTCTGCCATAACCATATTGATAAACCTGACTAAAGTTAATTTCTGGCTAAAAATTTAAAAATACTTCATTGCAAAAGTATCAGTGATTTGTTATGGTGTTCTGCCCCCAGAAGCTGCCGGAAGTGATATGGAACATATGGTATATGCTTACATTTTCTTCTTCTTCTTTTTTTTTTTTTTTTTTTTTGAGACAGGGTCTGTCGCCCAGGCTGGCACAACCACAGCTCACTATAGCCTTGGCCTCTCAGGCTCAAGCGATCTTCCCACTTCAGCCTCCCAAGTAGCTAGGACTATACGCACACGCCACCATGCACGACTTATTTTTAAATTTTTTGTGGAAACAAGGTCTTGCTGCGTTGCCAGGGCTGGTCTCAAACTCCTGGGTTTAAGCAAGTCCTCCCGCCTCCACCTCCCAAAGTGCTGGGATTACAGGCGTGAGCCAAGGAACCTGGCCTACTGTTGCACTTTCAGTGTTGGCCCTTAACTGTGCATCGACGTCCCTCCCTGTCGGAGCTCTTACTAGAAGCCAGCTACGTTGCAGAGACGGCACGTTAAGCATCTTGTCTCATTTCATCCTCACAGCAAACTGAGATTCCCAGGGGTAGAACAGGTTTTGTGGGACCTGAAGCATTTACAGTTTGGGGTACTCTCTGAAAGAAACATTAAACTCAAAGTTAGTTATGAAACTTAATGACCATTTAGGTCAAGAAAAGAAAGTACAACACATTTTTTTAAAGCAGGCAAATACTACAGACACCGTAAAAAATGTCATTTTATTAATTAACTGATTGACATACTTATAATACTTTTTTTCCCCTATGTTTTTTGGCTGCATAGTCTCTGGCTATTTCTTCACATGATAATTATTTTATGACTTTTTATGGAGAGAATAGGAAGAGGGTTAACTTATTCCTCTAGCATGGTTGATCAAAACTTGGTTTTTTTTTTAATGATTGAAAGTTTTACAAAAGCTTCTTTGGCTCCATGGTTCAGTGTTAGTAATGTTATGGAAGTTTTTAAGATTGTTGTCAAATGAAAATATCTCTCACTTTTTGTCCATATATGAGCTGTAGGATTTGGATTTTTTTTTCTCAGACTAGTTTCTGGCTCTATACATTTTGTTTTTCTGCCACCCACATACCTCCAGTGTCGAGTGTTCTCACTGTGTTCACATCACACTGAGACCTCTGAGCCTGCACCTTTGTGTCCTGTTACTACACAAGTTGACCATCTCCAGCTCAACACAGCTAACAGTGATGTAACCAGACATGGAAATGATTGTGGACATGCGACCCCATCCTACTGCATCCAAAGTAAATTATCCCTAACTCAGCTTCCCCTTAGCTGGATCCCAAAAGTGCTCACAGCCACACCGATGCTGTCCAACATGAAAGGGAATGGTAGAAAGTAATCATTTGCAGTTACTATATCTGATTTTTACAAATTTTACAAAGATATTTGGCCAAGCCAACATATTGCTAAGACCTCTTTCAGGACCTTGGAAGGAGCCCAAACAAGTGAGGGGCTGACCCTGAAGCCCAGAACGAAGCTGAGAAGCCACATGTGAATCTCCTTGGAGAACTGTGCAAGGTTACTCAGGTAGCAAGAGACAGAGCTGGGATTTGAACTCAGTCTTTAGAGGCCAATTTAATAATCTTTTAAATTACGCTAATTCATGTCTTGTATTACAAAACCTTTCCCTTCCCTATCCCACCTTAGTGCTCAGTTAAGTACATAACCATTGGTCAACATTTGCAATAGAAAAAGTGGACATCTAAGTCTCAAAACAGATTTGCTGTGTTCTTGATCATATTTGGGCCAACTTCCTTGAAGACTCTGGAATTTCACGTCTATTTGAAATCAATTTTATCATGATACAGAATTTCAGATAACTCTGTAGGAAACAAAGCTCACTGTTTCTACTCCACCCATGTTCTAGAAACCATGTTGCTCCTTATCCAGCTGGGAATATTTCTCAGCATGCCCTAAGGACTGATAAATATAGTACAGTCCTTAGGTTTATCCTGGTGTCCCTAAGAGTCACAGTTCGGAAATGGTGGGACACTCTTAATTAGAAGGGGGAGAGCCAGCAGCGACCCTGCTTTCAGTGCCCTGGCACCTACAGAAAAAAGCCTTTCTGTCTGATAAACCCTCTGGTCTGCAGCCCACCGCTGTACACATGGGCGGAACTCGCTCTCACGGAACAAGTGTGTTTGCCAAAACAGGGAGTGAAGTATCTTGCAAGGCCACTTGTTCCAGAAGAAAGACAGGATAAGGGAAGTGGCAGAAACAGTGATAGGGAAGGAGTTTTTCCACGCTAACAAGCGTGAACCGATAAGCTTGACCTTACAGACAAATGTTGAGGGTCCTAAGAGCACCTCTCAGGCCAAAATTAACTGAGCAAATTTGACTTGGCTTCCCATTTTATAATGGAAAAAATTTCTAGGGAGAAAGAAAACTCAACATTGGCTGCTATCACGGCTGATGGATTTGACTTCTTATCTGCCAGATTTTCCTACTAAACAAGTCGATGGAGTCACTTTCTAATACATCCGAACTAGAAGGTTGCATGATAAAAATATGTTAATAATATTATCATTCTTACAGTCCCTGGGCCAAGAATGTTTACAATGCTTATCTCATTTAATCCTCACAAGAACCCTCTGGGACTATTTCAATTTACAGGTGAAGACAGTGAGGCTCAGAGAGATCCAGTCATTTACCCAGCCCAGTCACACAGCCAAGCGGTGGAGGCCGGCTTTGAACCAGGGCAGTCAGACTCATGGGCCTGTGCATTTATCCACTGTTACATAGCAAGGTCCATCAGAATCGTACTCCTTTCTCCCTCCTCGGGACTCCTCCAGGCCTCCAAACACTTCCCATAAATGGGGAATGCCTTAAGATACTCTCTGAATGTTACCCTGTGATGTGTGTAAAGCAAACAGGAGCTATTTTTATCATCTGCCACAAGTATTCTTATTAGCATGCATTGCTTAATGACCGGGATACATTCTGAGAGTTCATCGTTGTGTGAACATTACAGAGTGTGCTTACACAAACCTGGATGGTAAAGTCTACTACACACCTAGGCTGTAAAGTATACCCTATTGTGCCTAGGCTACACTCATGTACAGCATTTTACTCTCCTGAATACAGTAGCCAATTATAACACAATGGTTAATTATTTGTGCATGTAAACATAGAAAAGTTACAGTAAAAATACTGTATTATAACTATAGTTTCCGTTGTTGACCAAAACATTGTTATGCAGCCCATGACTGTAATTGTTTTGTTTTGTTTTCTCTTGGTGTGCCTAGAATAAAACACAAGAATATTGGTAAGGAAGCAAAATAAATATGTATTGGTCCCCATAAACCTTGATACATGCTCGATTCTTCACCCTTACGTGGAGAGCGGGTTGTGTAGAAGGAAGCCCTCAAAGAGGAATACGGAGAGTGTGGCTTCTTCCTTCTGGCAAACTCAGAGTTCAGCGCTGCCCCCTTGGGGGCTAGAACAGGGTTCCCCATGTGTTTCCCACTTGTACCTAGCAATTCCCCTAGGAAGTTTTTGAAAAGTTTCCAGGGGTGGCAGCCATACTCACATGGCCCGGCTGGAGGGTACAGTGGCAATCCAATGCCCAGACAGCGTCCTGGGCAAAACGCCTCAACTATGACTCCTAGACCAAAGCAGAGAGGAAGTGATGGGCCAAGGCGACAAAAGGGAGCCTTAGGAGAACACGTGCTCCAGCCCCTCATCTCATAGGTGGAGAAACTGAGGCCCAGGTAGAGGAAGTGACTTGCTAAAGGTCACTCAGCTAATCTTGGTGGAGCCAGCACTAGGATTCCTGACAACATACCCCCTCCACCATAGGCTGCTGACATGCCCGCCTCAGGGCAACATCGCCCACCCAGACAGGTACCTCCCACGGCAAAGCCTAAATACACAATGATAGATGAGTCATACAGTGATCCAATTGGGGGTTGCATTTGAAAATTGTACTGAAAAAAACAATAACCAGAAAGACTGTGCCCATTTTTCTCAGGTGGCTAGATTCTCAGTGTAGAACACTAAAAAAGCTATTTAACTCTATTTTATTCATACAGTTGGCGACTCATCTGTAATAACACATGTTGTCACATTACCTGAGCCAGTCAAGTTTTCTCCAGATTTATATTCCACAGCAGAGATGCAGGGAAGTTGCCCAACAAGTCCTTTGTTACTCATTCTGAAAACCAAGATGTACCCTGGATAATGATACACATGTACAAATAACTCACACACAAATGACACCTGTTACTCTTTTTTTTTTTTTTAATTGAGAAACTTTGTTTAAATATACGTGGAAAGGGATGGGAAAAATCAAATTATTGTTCACATCAATCTATCTTTGCCATGAGAATATTTTTAGAAAATGTTTTGTCTTACATGCTTTAAGTATATTCTTATCACAACCTTGGAGTTACAAATTTAGTCCATTGGAATTAGTTAGTTCAATGGCAAAGTATACTATATGACCCAATGAGTAAAACCAATCTTCATTGTCAAATAAAATAACCAGGTAGACTGATTTTCTAACAGAACAAGTCTGACTTGATTCGTTTTCTGTTTAAATAAATGCATTAGTACGTGGACCAAGGACAACAGCATCACTTCTGTTCTAATTCTAGGGTAGGTGGGAAACCAGTCCAGTGGCCTTAGGTGGATTTATGGAGTGTGGAGCTTTAAACCTGTCTGTGAATTTGGCATGTGGGGCAGAAGGCACTGCCACCATCAATACTGCTTACTGACACTCTTATTTGCTTTGTCCTCACAAGACTTTCTCAGAAAAACTGCATTCTTTGAAAATGAGGTAGGGGGCGGAAAACGTGAAACCATGAATGAAGATTGTCAAAAGTTGCATCACCCTAGTCTACAATACATCTGAATTCAGATCATCCCAACAAGGGTTGAACGCTGTTTCACCCTAGATAGGAATACGTGTAAGACAGGGAGAAACTCAGAGCTGTAGCTTGGATCTGTGGCCCTTGATGAAAGGAGTAGCTACTTACAGCAGTCCTTCATATTGCCTGTTTGCCGCTATGAAGGTTTTCACACTTCAGGCAGAGCTACTTAGTAAAGTGGGAGAAGGCATTTAAGGAAAGAGAGGGAAAAGAACTGCAAGATACCTGGATTAGTTTCAGCAAATAATACATATAGGAGGGACCTGGAAATCAGTTCTCTTAAACTGAGCTATACTCTAGTTTGAAGACTTCAAGAAAACTCCTTGCAGATACTGACAAGAGGCCATATACCCAGGCATTTTTTTGCAACACTGGAGTAGCAGAAATTTAGAAGCAACATAAATGTTCATCATTTGGCAAGAGGGTCAATGCAGTAGCATACTATAGAGCTGTTAAATGAACCATGCACACATATATGCAGTTTGAAACTTACATTGAGTCAAAAGACAATATTCAAACATGCTTTATACAGAGTATTATGCATGTTGATATATATGCAGTAAAAGTATAAAAACAGGGACAAGCTTCAGGTTAGTAGTTACCTGGAGGTAGAGATGAATGAGGAGGAACTGTCACCTGTATTTGTAACATGTTATCTTTTCAAAAGACCAGCTCAGCCTTCCATGGGATTAAATCAATTATTGTCTTTGGGGAGAAACAAAGAGACTGACTTTTTTTCTTTTTTTTAGTTTTGTTTTTGTTTTTTGAGGTAGGGTCTCACTCTGTCACCTACACTGGAGTGCAGTGGCACGAGCATAGCCCACTGCAGCCTCAAACTCCTGGGCTCAAATGATCCTCCCACCTCAGCCTCCCAAGTAGCTAGGACTATAGGTGCACCTATAGTGCACCTATACCACCTATAGTGCACCTATAGTCTTATAGTGCACCACCATACCTGACTAATTTTGTAATTTTTGTTTGTTTGTTTTTTTGTTTGTTTGCTTTTTGAGAGAAGAGGTCTCACTGTGTTACCCAGGCTGGTCTGGAGCTCCTGAACACAAGCAATCCTTCCTCTTCAGCCTCCCAAAGTGCTGGGATTACATGAGCCACCACACCTAACCAAGACTGATTTTTAAATCCGTGTCTTGTGCAACAGTCTAATGGCAGAAAGGGCTTTAGAGTTTCAACTTAGGCTTTTGTGGGGGAACAAACTAACGGAGCTGCCTCTCACCTAGGATACTCCTACAGCCCAAACTACGAGTTCGAGAGAATTCTGTCTTGGAAAGGGCTGAGTCTTGTTAGACTGCTTATCCCTAATACTCTGCAGAGTCATCCCTCATTTATTTTTTAATGAAATTTGACAAAATATGTACACTAAGTCTCCTGTAGAATGGCCATAATTTTGCTTAGGAATGCATAATTTTATCAGGATCTCTGTAATTAGATATTGTGCAATAGAATAAAAAGCAAATATTGTGTGTCCCATGGCAACCTCGGCCTTTAGTATCTCACTATCTTTGAGATAACGAAGGTTTCCACAGACACACGTACCACATGGGATTTTTAAGTGACATCCAGGAAGAGAACGAAAGTTCCCCTATTGGTTTTCCCCTATTTTTAAGGGCGAGTATATGAATGTGTGTCTTGTTCTCTCCCTTTTATATTGCTTCCTGGATTTGGGTTGTTTTCCTTTATCTGTCTGGACTGTAAATGTGGATATGAAGGTTCATAGTCCTGTAGAATGATGTCAGTGCTTGAGCTAGTGTTTGGTGTGAAGTACCTATCTTTTGAAGGGAAAGAAAAGAATTACAACTCTGGTAAGATTTAAGAGAAAATAATTAAGATTATGTAAGGATTAAAGAAAGGTTTGCTGGGAATGTGGTGTGTGTTTTAGCAGAGACCCCAATGACCTGCCAGGGCACGTAGAGAGAGCAGGCTACTTTGAGGGCAGGGAGTGGACTGCCACCATTTCTGTAACCTCACATCTGGCATGGCCAGGCACACAGTAGGTGCTCAATAATTAACTCCCTGCTGTTTCCCTAATCATGTAGAGGAAAACAACAATGTTCAGTAATTAACTGTTAAAAAAAAAAAAAAAAAAGAAAAAAAAGCCCTGCAAACTGCACCTTTGCTTCTAGACCAGGAGACAGCTGCCCACATCTCATGGGGATGCAGTTAGGACATCATTTAAAAGATCATCCATTTCTTCTAAAATGTGTAGTTTCTTTGGAGGCAATTGTAGTCACTTTTGTAAATAGGACCAATAACGGGGATAAAATTGTCGCTCCACTGAAATAAGGAAATAGAGCAAGAACCTAGGAGTTCTAGTACTCTACTAGAGATTACACATTATAGAATAGTGCAGAAAGCAAGCCACACGAAAGGTCAATTTAATGTCGCATCCTGCAGAGGTGAGGAGTTGATCTCCAACTATTCTCATTGGTTACACAATCACATTGAGGTATTTAAATCCTGGCAGGTGGGAGCCTTTGCTTCCTTTGCTCAGCGGTGAATTCACATGGTGGTGCGGTAGGCAGAGGTTGCACGGCATTCTCTAATAGCTACAACTTACCTAGTCTTATCCAGTTAGGTACCAGGGAAGTGATTACACATGTTCAGATACATCAATTTAACAGTAATCAAAGAGTTCTTTTAACTTAGAACTCAGGGAAGTCAGGTCTGTCTTCTCAAGCTGAGAAGAACCAAAGTCATGGTATAGACATAACCATACACAGGTAATGTAAAACCCTAAGCTGAAAACAGGTATAGAAAAACCACGAGAAGATGCAGTTATGAGAGGGTTGCAGGTGTTAATGACCAATTCCTCTCCACTAAGCTGTGGTGAGACCCAGAGTCAGGAGATAACAGGACGGAATCCAGCCTGGCTCCAACCTCGGTCCCCTTCTCTGTTGTCATACTGATCCCATTTTGTCTTCTGATCCCCCTCCAAGTTTGTGCTATTCTGATTACATTATTGACTAGTCTGAAGCAGAGCTGATATCTCTTCACTGGGGAGTCTGCTTCACCAGCCACAGCTGCTGAAAGAATAACTTGCAGATTTCACCCACTGCATTTCTGTTGCTCAAACACTTTCCGACCTTTGTGCTATTTGAGAAATCTTTGAAATGCTGAAGGTATGATTCTCCTTCAGGGGGAGCATGCTTTGGAAAAGTGCCCACTTAAAAAAATGTATATTCTTTCTGCTGTGGCTGCCAGGGATTTTATAAGGCCCATTTGCTTTAGGTAGGCGAAGAACAGCTTCTAGAATAGATGTCGCCTCCACTTAGGAAACTATGCATTGTTTTCTATGCTGAACTATCACGCTACAATATTAAGTGTTTTGGGAAGAAATAATTCTGCTGCCAGGTTGGGGTTGGTGTTCTGCTATTTACCACCTTAAAATTCATCCCACTGGGATTACAGGGGCTTGGCAGTCGCTTTTGGGTATAGTGTAGACTTCTTTTTGGTACTTCAGCTCATTTACATGGACTTGTTTTTTGCCTAATGCCCTTTTTTTTTTTTTTATGATAAAGGTCTATCATTTGTGGGCTCTGAAGCCATATTTACAAATCAATAAGTAAGACGTGAAACCTGAAAAAGGGTTGTTGTTTTTTTTCCTGATTTGTATGTGTATCTTACATAAAATTTCTTCTAAATTAGATTAGATTTAATTATACATTAGAAAAAAATACCTTTTAAAAGGATCAGAGTTTATAAAATAGATACAGCCCTGAAGCAGTTGTGTTATATGAGCATTCTACCTGTAACATATACAGAGTTGCAATGTTATCAGCTGTTAGACTCAACAACTTATTTTTGAAAAAAGAATCCTTTGCCAGGTTTATACACATGAGAGAAACAGCCAAGAAACTTTACTCTTTTAAATATAATAATAATAGTACAACCTTGAGTTTCATAACCAGAAAGAACAGATGTCTCCAAGACACTTTTGTCAACTCGAGAAAGGGATTCAGCTTGTCTTTTATTTTTTGTTTTTTCCCCAAAATTACTATCCTCAGAGAGGGAGAAAGTAGGCAAATCCTAGAAAGAGTTTATTCTCCTTAAAAAGAGAGAATTTTCTCTCCAGGGTAATTGTTTGGTCTTGAGACAAAACCTGTAATTACTATTATCTAATAGTGGATAGCATGGCATGCGCTATTTGCAAAGAATTTTTTCCATCGTTGTTTTCATTGGCCATTTGGAGATACAATTTGGTGTTAAAAATTAGCTATTTTCCCCTGGTATGGGAAAAAGAGACTACGCAAGAGCAAAAATAGACATTTTTCCCCAGATTTCTGTTCTGCCTACCCTGAGTTGAAGTCGCCAGGAGCAGAGTACGATTATTTTTTGTGACTATATTCATATGAAAAGAATTTGCTATTTCTTTCTCTCACGGTTGGGAAAGACTCAATTTCAGCCTATATCCACGACTTCGTGGGGCTTATAAAAGAGAAAGAAAATCTTTTGGGAAAGAAACCCTTTAGGTCAGAATGAATCAAACCATCAGGAGAATTTCCAAGCATCCTTTCCACCATCAAGTCTAAAACGGTAAGAAGAAGAACAGTATACATAGCACAGGTAGGGATCGTGGAACCAGGAAGAGACCCAGCACACAGACATCTTGCTGCGACTTGATGTAAGTTTGTAAGCTGGACCACCAGAGAAAATAAAGCTGGCATTCTGTTTGGGACATTGCACTCTGCAAAAACAAGAAAACTTTGGGAAAATGTTAAGCCCAAAGCAAGAACGTAGACGTTCCTTAGGAGGGACAACCACAGAGAAAGGGACTGTTTACTTCTCAGGAAGTTATGAAATCTCCTATGTAAAATGTAGTCATGTTTTTGTTATTACTTGATTAACACTCCAGGAACTTAGCCCAAGCCAGCTGTGATCCTCAGGCTGCCCCGCTCATTAAAATCCCCTCCTTTTGATTCAGACTCCCTCTACCATGACTGACTGCTGCCTGGCCTGCTGTCCCTCAACTGATTCTCTGTAGAATTCAGGAATGTGCCTGTTCAGTGCTCCCAGGAAGTTTCTTCTTAACAGCTTCTTTTCTATCTACAAAAGTTAAAGTTCATTGTAGAAATTTTGGAAAATTCTGAAAACCACAAAGAAAAAGTTCACAGAACAGTAATTCTCACCTGTACACAGAGTGTACTGTTAAAACTTTAATGATATAAAGCTGTTATTATTTTTTAAGCATTCACACTAATTCTGTAGATACCAAGAGCTGCAAGAAATCACCTAACATGGAAGAACTGAGGCTTTCCAACCTCATTCTTAAGGACGAAGGCCACATCGTATTTGTCTCTATGCTCTGGAAGCTGGCCCGGCGCCCAGCATGCAGGGGGCACAGAGTGTTTGCAGCATCCACAAGCCTGGGGTTTCTAAGGAAAGGGAAGGCAACAATCTAGAATCAGTCTAGGAAAGAGGAAAAGAATTAGTACTTCTCTCAAATGGAGACTATAAAATATATTCCTCAATGATGACATTTTTCTGAAAATGTCAAAAATGTGTTCATAAGATGATTTGGGGACTGGGACTCAAAGAGAAGGTTTCCAAGACTGTTCAGAAGATAGGTTTGCTTAGCTGGGCGCGGTGGCTCATGCCTGTAATCCCAGCACTTTGGGAGGCTAAGGTGGGCAGGAGTTGAGGCCAGTAGTTCAAAACCAGCGTGGCCAATGTGGTGAGACCCTGTCTCTACTAAAACTACAAAAATGAGCCAGGCATGGTGGCACATGCCTGTAATCCCAGCTACCTCAGGAGGCTGGGGCATGAGAATCGCTTGAACTCAGGAGGTGGAGGTTGCAGCGAGCCGAGATTGAGCCACTGCACTCCAGCCTGGGTGACCGAGCAAGACTCTGTCAAAAAAGAAGAAAGGAAGAAAGAAAGGAAAAAAGAAAAAGAGAAAGAGAAAGAAAGAAAAAGAGAGAAAGAAAGAGAAGAAAAGAAAAGAAAGAGAGAAAGAAAGAAAAGTTTGCTTCAAATTCTGTGCCATATCTGCCACCCATAGCAGAAGGATGCCCGCTTGGGAAAGCAGACCCCAGAGATACTGTTTGGGAAGAGGCCATTATCTGCCAGGGTGGGGACCACACTATCCACCTTCAGTACTTGATTCCTGGTGGAGCGTGGGTTAATGAAGAATAGTGGAGAGGTAGGAGTGCTTGGTATCCAGGTCCTTATAACTTACCAGGGTCTGCACGTGGACCAAATGTCCCTGCACGGAGCAGCGCCCATAAACAGATTACAGAACAGCCATTCGTTAATCCCAAAACAGTTTTCTGTCAGTTAATTAGAAAATTCATCTTATTTTGCCTCCAGGCCCTGTAGCCTTATTGCATTTGCACATATTTCAAAATGTTTCAAGTACTGACCAGATAACATTAATGAATATATTAGATAGGCAAACGCTTTTAAACAAAAAATAATAAACATACTTGTGTGTATATATAAAAAAATGTTAATTTCGTCTGGAGCCAAACAGGTAATTTTCCCTTCAGCATTTTTTCAGTCAGCTAAGACAGGTTGGCCTAGGAGTGCAGTCAGCCTGTCTGCAGTCTCTGGCTTGACTTGCATACCAGGGTCAGAAACAGACAGCGAGATGATCTGATTGGCCCAAGTCCAGAGCATGCTCACAAGGGCTTCTTTGATGAAAGGGTTCTTGGTAAGTACTGTACCAAAAGCAGCCTGCCACCCTCCTTTCAAAGATACCCATTTAGAGTAATTCCCAGAAAGGGAAAAAACAGCGAGAAAAGGAGAGAGGGAGGGGAGGAGAGGGAGAAAGAGCTGAACTACAGGATCACCGCGAGAATAATTATGCTCCCTGGCATGGAGAAAGGGGTAAAAGTTATTACAAGTAAACTGTTGGATGTGGAACTAGCTGGTTGGCAACTCCACAGGCACATAAGGAATGTGCAATTAAGCTCATTAAAACATCATCATTATGCTTATCAATCTTTTTCCAAAAGGGGTGGGGCGGGGCAGTGTGTTACGGCATGACTGCTTTTGCAGATAGAGATCCCGGGCTACCTAGTTGCCCCTCTCAGCAAACAAAATCAGCCATTCAGTTCCATGCAGCATTTACACTTAGGCAGGCTGGCTCCAACTAACACTGGAGTCATGCCTGCACTCTGGGGGAGGCATCCAGGAGGCTGGCTTCTCTCAGCAGGCGTGCTTCCTTCTGCCATGATCTCCATCAGAAAAGCCGGTCTTTATTAAACACCTACTACATGTCCAACACTGCTGTTCAGGAAAATTCAGAAATACTACATATGATGGAAGCTCTGCCCTCTAGGTATTGTTAGCTTAGTTGGAGAGGTGAAATCCGGTCTACGAATCTGTGTCATTAAAATATTTTTTTCTCTCTATTAGACCCTAATAGGCCAATAGAGATATCCAGCAATAAAAGACAAATGTAAGCCTGCTTTCTTTAAGATGCATCATTCGGCTGGGCATGGTGGCTCACGCTTATAAACCTAGCACTTTAGGAGGCCGAGCCGGGAGAATCCCTGATTCCAAGAGTTCGAAACCAGCCTGGGCAACATGGCAAAACCCTGTATCTACAAAAAGTACAAAAAATTAGTCAGGCATGGTGGTGTGCCTGTAGTCCCAGCTACTTGGGAGGCTGAAGTGGGAGGATCACTGGAGCCCAGGAGGTCGAGGCTGCAGTGAGCCGTAATTGCGCCATTGCACTCCAGCCTGGGTGATAGCGTGAGACCTTGCCTCAAAAAAAAAAAAAAAAAAAAAAAAAAGATGCATCATTATGCATTCATTCAACAAATACTAATTCAGAGGCAGCCAAGTGTAGGCCTCCATTAGCTACTGAAGGTACAAGGGTGACCAAGCAGGACATGCCCTGGGCCTCACCCTGTAGCAGAGAGACAGTCAGTCAAGCATAACTTCCATGACACAGAATTGCTATGTGATGAGTGCTGGGAGGGAGAAGGAGTAACTACTCCAGACACAACTTGCCCATTTTCCAACTTGTTCCTGGAGGAAAAGCTCTTTTGCTTTTCCTTTCACTCTTTCTTTGTTGCTGTGATTTTTTTTCTTTTTCTTTTTTTTTTTTTTTTTTTTTGAGACACAGTCTTGCGTCATTGCCCAGGCTGGAATGCAGTGACACCATCTCAGCTCACTGCAACCTCCACCTCCCGGGTTCAAGCGATTCTCCTGCCTCAGCCTCCTGAGTAACTGGGAATACAAGCACGGGCCACCACGCCAGACTAATTGTATTTTTGTAGAAACAGAGTTTTGCCATGTTGGCCAGGCTGGTCTTGAACTCATGGCCTCAAGTGATCTGCCTGTCTCGGCCTGCCAAAGTGCTGGGTTTACAGGCCTGAGTCACTGCACCTGACCTGTTGCTTTGATTTTTTAATGACATTTTTAATATGACAGTAATACGTTTCTTTTTAAAAACTAGAAAACAGAAAAACTTTCAAAGAAAATAAAAATCATCTGTAATTTGGCCACCTAAAGATACCAATTCTAACTTTTCAATATATTTTCTTCCAATCTTTTGTTTTTGATTTTTACAAAACATGTAAATAGAATTATTGTTTACTTTTTCCACTTGACAGCATGTGAACATTTTATATGCTATAAACTATTGTTTAGGAGGTCTGCACAGTTTAATCTTCTACTGGATATTTTGTTTACAATTTTTAGTCATTATAAATAATATTGCCCTGAGCATCTTTGCATGTAAGTATTGTCATTTATTTCAACCTGACATATATTTGCAAATAGCATTTATTGCAATAACTGCCTGTAAACTAAGGTAACATGTGACTGTAGGACCCACACTGGAGCTGCAGAAATCTGTGGAATGGGAAGTTCTCAAGATTAGCATGAACAGGAAGGCTCATAGAGGAGGTGCGTCTTGCACAGGGTTGTATAGTCTTTTAGAGTCCCGTATTACTGCAGATTTTCTCAAGACCCCCGGCCTGTACTTTCTTCTCATCATCTCTAAGGAGTGTCTCTCTCACTGCCAGCTCAGACCTGGCAACCTCCACCACCTATGTCTATCCCACATCTCAAGCTGTAGTTCACTGATCCACAAACATTTGTCCACTTCAGGATCACCTAGGGTACAGGTTAAAAAGAAAGACTTCTGGACCCCATCCTGGACCTGCTAAATCAGAACCCATGGCACAGGGTTCAGAAATCTACATTTTTAAATGCACCCCAAAGTGATTCCAGGGCAAGACATCCAAGACCCAGTGCCGCAAGAGGAAGTGCTGGTTGTGGCCACGAAGGCTGGCACTCGGTATTCAAGAGCAAGGGCTTGGGCTGAAAGGTGTGGGATCAGGCTCTGGCCCTGCCATTCACCACTTTGTGGCCTTGGGTGAGTCCTCTTGCTTACGGAGTCTGTTTCCTCTTCTATAGAAGGAAGATCATAATAGAAGATCTCTCCAAGTGTGGTTGTGAAGACTGAATGAGGTGCTTATGGGTGGCCCAGCCCGTGCCGCGTTCTCAGTGCATGTTTTGGTAGTTGTTATTACTTTCATACACATCATTTCTCTTTAAGGCGTGAGCAGCAGGTAGGCATCTTCCTTTCGAAACCAGCCTGGGCAACATGGCATCTACAAGGCAGGCATCTTCCTACCTCCTGCTCATGCTTTAAAGAGAAATGATATGACCCTTGGCTGGAGCTGAGTTCACCAATGACACCCTGTGCTGTGAAAGTGGCCTCAGAGATGAGTCTCCTGCCCTGTTCCCTCCCAGGCCTCCCCTGCCTCCCTACCTCAGCCAGCTACCAGAGGGGATGTCTTTGGTGACATCTGATTGGTAGAAATGCATCCTTGGTTGGGAGCCAAGTTAAGCTACAGTGAGAGAGAAAAAGAAGCCCGAGGCAATGCTGATGTGGAGAGGTGTGACTGGAGAAACTCCAGGACCCTCCACCAGAGGAAGCCAGCTTGAACTTTCATTCCTGGTTTGATCAAGGTAGTGTAAAAATGGACCCCAAAGGTCTTCAGATGGAAAACTAGGTTTTAAGTTTCACTTATGAGCTGTAGTTAAAGCCAAATACTCATTCCACTCAAATTGTGTGGGTGGATCACTTTCCTCCCACTGTTGAAGTATCATGTGTGAGCTGCTAATAAACTTAATAAAATCCATTTCTTATTTCCCTGAGCACATAGAGTTCGTTCACATGCCTTGCTGAACCAACGTTTAGCGACACTGTGTTAGAAAGTATTTTTGTTGGAAACAGACAACGGACACAGTTCCATTGCAAAACACTTCTCAAACAAGCTTCTTTTCTCCAGTCTCAAACTTGCAAAGAGCCATCTGAATTCAGGGAATCCTCCCAGTCAACCATAACACCTACACAAAGTATGAAGGAATTCTGTTTTATTGGTTCAAGAAGCAGATTCAAAGGAACTGCATGCTTTTCTCCTCCCACAGAAGCTCCTACCTGCCCTTCCCCACCCACCGCCCCCCACCCCACAAGTCCCCCATTGCCACTGATGGCTCACTGTTCCAGGCACTCCAGGTCTGCCTGGATCAGAAGAATAGGGTACATTGCAGGGTCTAACCAACCCCACATACTCTCGGAGTGAGTGGTGATTGAATGTGGATGCTGTAATTAAACAAAACAAACAAAAACACCCATCTGAGAACTGTGGGGCAGTTTGGGATGGGAGAACAAGTCCCATCAATTCCCAATGGGGAATACTGGAACCATCTCAGTTCCAGTATTGCAAAAAGCCAGAAGTGAAGAGGAGGGGTAGGGAAGATATAAACACAGAAAAATATACGGGAGTCCACACGAAGAACTAGAATCTAGGGAGGTAGAAATAGATGGCTGAACAATTTCAAACATCGTAGTTCTCCCTTATCCAAGGGGGATACGTTCCAAGACCGCCAGTGGATGCCTGAAAGCTTGAACCATGGATAGGGCCAAGCCCTGTTCTGGTTTTCCCTGTACATGTATACCTATGATAAAGTTTAATGTATAAATTAGGCACAGTAAGAGATTAACAGCAATAACTAAGAATACAATAGAATAATTGTGACAATATACTGTAATAAAAGTTAGGTGAATATGGTCTCTGTCTGTCTCTCAAAATATCTTAATCTCTTTCAGACCTTGGGTACCTGAAACTGCAGAAAGTGAAACCATGGATAAGGGGAGATTACTATATCTTGTTCCGTTCTAAAATGTGAAAACCTAGTGTTGAGACTCATCACAATTCGTTATGTCTGTGATACTTCCATTACCAGCGTGTGTGTGTTGGGTCAAGGACCAAGATGAGATTTTATCTTATTATAAGAAAAACCAGGCCAGGCGCGGTGGCTCACGCCTGTAATCCCAGCATTTTGAGCGGCCGAGGCGGGCAGATCACAAGGCCAGCAGTTTGGAGACCAACCTGGCCAACATGGTGAAACTCCACGTCTGCTAAAAACACAAAAATTAGCTGGGCGTGGTGGTGTGCGCCTGTAATCCCAGGTACTGGGGAGGCTGAGGCAGGAGAATGGCTTGAACCCAGGAGGCAAAGGGTGCAGTGAGTCGAGATCATGCCACTGCATTCCAGCCTGGGTGACACAGCAAGATTCCATCTCAAAAAAAAAAGAGCAAAAAAAGAAAAAAAACACCAAAAAGTTGGAAACAATACAGATGTTTGTAGATGTATAATATTAACTTCACATTTGATTTAAGATGCAGAAATAGGACATAGAACCCTTGTCAGCACTGCTTTATTTTAGTGATAATTGAACCAATTATATACATGAGCATTTACCTTTTCTTTTTTTATTTTCAAGGCTGAAAAAAATTAAAGTCAACCTCTTACTCAGGCTCACATACCATGGGCTGTATGTCTTGAGGAATCCACTGCTATTTAACAAAGCGATTGCGAGATCTTCGCTCTTCTGTGAGGTGAAAAACTAGAAAATTGCAATGCCATGCCCATGTTTGCTGAAGTGATCATCCTTAGATTCTGTGGGGTTTATCTCCTGGTGTAATCAGCATGGCCCTCTTAAATAGAGCTGTCTTAAAAACACAGATCTACTGGTAAGGTTTGTTTTAATTTAGGTCTAACAGCCTTAGGATTACCCCTCAAGACTCTATCGTCAGGCTTTTGTACAAACAAGGAGCTTACACAAAACTCCCATTATAATGGTGGTTTGAGGGGAGGAAAAAGCCTTGTTTGCTTGATTGAGTTATGATTGTATAGGGAACAAATAAAGGCTTTCTTTCCTTAAACATAACAGTTATGTCTTACTCTCACTAATAATGCCGCGTTTTCTTTTAAAAAAATATTTACACAGCCTGACATTATTCTTAATGTCAATGCAATGTGTTACCTCTAAGTTAAAATCCAGTTTTAATCCTATAAGCTAGAAAAATAAGTTCGATTTTACACAATTGAGTTTGGAAACTGCTGATTCTGTTGCTGTATTTATTGCCAGTGCTTGGTCTCTCTCCCTCCTCCTCTCCCTCCTCTCTCTCTCTCTCTCTTTCTGTCTCTATGTGTGTATGTATATGAATATATTAATATATGTATAGCTGATCTTGTATCTTTGTGTATCTGTACACATGGAGCAATCTTGTCCTTGCCATAAGAAACTATCTTATTTCGTTTTCTGAGTATCTACTCCGTGATCTGAGTAAATAAAGTCTTTTACAGTGAACTGATTTACTGCAGTCCTGGACAGCATTATGCTTTCCTCTCCAAAGAAGTTAAATGGCCGTTCTTTGACAGTTGTTGCACTGGATACACTACAGTTTTACTTACTAGATTTTATTTAAAATCTCTCTTTAATAAAAATCGATGGGAAAGCTTTGTTGCTGGGTAAAAAATGTTATTTCAGCCGAGGGGTGGCCAAGCACTGGTATCACGGTTACTTCAGGTCTTATTTCACATGGCTTTAAGGGCCACAGCCCCCTTCTCTGTAGTTGGGCTCATAGGAGATACTAGAGCCAGTGTTTCAGATGCAGCTCTGTAACTGCAAGGTATAAAGGGTGAGAGCCAAAAAAGAACAGAAAAAGTGAAATCAGGGGTGAAGTTGGACAAAAGTAGGCTGAGAACTTTTTTTTTTTTTTTTCTCCTGAATGGAAAGCAGATAGTAATCCAGAAACACGAAGACAGAGAGGTTGCTACAAATTGGAATAGAAGCCATAGTTAAAGCTTCCTAAAGTGAATTTGAAATTACTTTGGCCCTAGGCCGGGCGCGGTGGCTCAAGCCTGTAATCCCAGCACTTTGGGAGGCCGAGAAGGGCGGATCACGAGGTCAGGAGATCGAGACCATCCTGGCTAACACGGTGAAACCCCGTCTCTACTAAAAAATACAAAAAACTAGCCGGGCGACGTGGCGGCGCCTGTAGTCCCAGCTACCCGGGAGGCTGAGACAAGAGAATGGCGTGAACCCGGGAGGCGGAGCTTGCAGTGAGCTGAGATCCGGCCACAGCACTCCAGCCTGGGTGACAGAGCAAGACTCCGTCTCAAAAAAAAAAAAAAGAAATTACTTTGGCCCTATATTAGAAACTGAGTGCTTTTTGAGTTTTCCAAATCCATCTTTAAATATTAGTTTCTGCAAGTATATTTGGGCAGGAGATTTGAATTAGAATGTTACAACTTCAACAGGACTAATTTTAGTCAGCTAACTTGGCATTTAAAAAGGACTACAGGTCATTGTAATTATGCAAGGGATATGCAGTCATTAGCTTCAGTATTCCAATTTCTCATTAATATTTACCCGGAAGAGAGTTGTTGAATATGAGGCTATCACCACTGCCTGAAAATGAACATTTTCACTTGAAAATGTGGCTTACTTTCCCTCCCGGCTACTTCCAGAATTGATTTCTGTGCTGGGCCTGGACAGCAGTTCCCTTTAGATTTCAGGGCCATGTCTCACATACTTGTAATGGATCAAGACATTTAAATCTCACTGATCCAGTTCAGCACAACCAAAAGATCTGGGCCAATGCTAGTTTTAAATATATATATATATAACAAGAGCCACAGCTGAAAGATGTTTCTGCAGAGCCTCAACCCCTACCTTTTGGCACCGAAAACTCCATACCCAGACAGCCCCTGCCACTTGGCACTGGACTCAGAAACCTATTAGTGCTGCCACTTTGGTGAGTAGAGAATGAATGACTGAGCATGTGGCCTCTTAGTAGACTTAAAATGTACCACTGGGCCGGGCGCGGTGGCTCACGCCTGTAATCCCAGCACTTTGGGCAGCTGAGGCGGGTGGATCATGAGGTCAGGAGATCGAGACCATCCTGGCTACTAAGGTGAAACCCCGTCTCTACTAAAAAGACAAAAAAATTAGCCGGGCGTGGTGGCAGGCGCCTGTAGTCCCAGCTACACGGGAGGCTGAGGCAGGAGAATGGCGTGAACCCGGGAGGCAGAGCTTGTAGTGAGTGAAGATCGCACCACTGCACTCCAGCATGGGCAGCAGAGCGAGACTCCGTCTAAACAAAAAAAAAAATGTACCACTGGCCTTTGTGACGAGTCTGACTTCCAAGCATAATTTTACATGCCTCACGTGCACTAAGGTGATGAGGTCGAATTGAGTTCTTGCTTCTTTTCTGCACGTTTGTACTAAGAGCATGTTGCCCTGCTTTGTAGCTCTGAGAAGTAAATGTAATGGCCTGGTGGCAGTTAGAACCCTGCTTTGCTGAGTTGTGAGACTTCGTAACCCTGTGTTTGGGAGTTTTGTATAATATATTGATATAAGCTTTCTTGGTTTAGGACCTATTTTATCCTACATCTCAATCTAGCTCTCAGGTGTTGTTTTATTAAAATGCGCATCAAGGTCATTGAGTTTCTGCCTGTGACCTCTAGCCTCACCCTTTTACTGACCACTGCCATGTAACACAAAGGACATGTGGCAAACTGGGTGCCAATCAGACACTGCTTCATTGGCATCTACAGACATCATCTGATCTCAATTGGTTCATCTGTCTGATTCACGCCACAGCACCCTCTCCAGAAAACAGCATCCCAAGGATGTGTACCGTTTCAGGGAGAGAAAAAGAGAGAGCTGGAAGGAAAGATTTTGAATAGTTGCAATCATGCCTGCAATGACTGTCTTCAGCATCCCTGGGAGTTGTTTAGAGATCCCCAACAGACTGATGCCCAACCTATAGCAATGAGAATGGCGGCCTCCATTCATGGACATGGCAGGGATTTTATCTTTCCTGTGCCAGCAGTTTTTGGATGTGGTTTGCATGCATGCGGTCAGTAACCAGCTACTTAACCCCAGTCAGTGCCTGCAATACTTGATGTGTCGCTCATTGCAGCCAGTTGCAGAAATTCTTGATTTTCTGTGGAAATGGAGGAGACTTGCAGTGTGGTTAACCCAAAACAGTGAATAATACAAGAGTCATCTTTTGAGTATTATCTTTAGTTGGTTCTGTGTTTACAAAAGTGCTTTGCCTCCCTGGTTATATTTTGCTTAAGCCAACGTGGTGTTTAAAAATGTTATTGTTAATTCTTTATGTTATATAGAGTGATGTATTGAAAAAAATTGGAAAATTATCGGGAATTGTGAAGAAAATAAAGACCACCACACTCACACCATTAATAGTGCTTTTGCTGAATATCTGTTTAAACATTTTTCTCTGGATATATACATGTATAAATACAACTTTTTAATTAAGTTGAGCTTTTTCATTTTACTTAGTATTGTGAGCCTGGTTAATGTTAACATTGTGATCATGGTTAATTCTACATCAATTAATTCATCTCAGCGTCATTATTTTTGTTGTCTGCATGGTAGTTAGTGTTGTCAGTGCACCACAATTTGCTCATACAAATCTCTATTAGTGAATATTTGCATTATTTTAAAATTAGAGTTAACTGTGTTATAATTTATACTCTTGTACATACATATACCTGTGTGCAGATGTACTAATACATCCTTAGAGTTAATGACTAAGGGTGGCATTGCTGGATCATTTTAAATTTTCAAAATGATGCCAAACTGCATTCCAGAAAAGCTACTCAAACCCACATTCCTACAACAGCAGTGATCCCCATGTCCTGGTTGGATATTGTAATTCCCTTTCATCTTTGCTAACTTGACAAGTGAAAGGGAAATGACGTCCTATTGTTATACCTGTTTCCTAGTTTACTAGTTGAATTTGAGCATGCTAAAATACCATTTCTAGTTCTTGCTTTGTAAATTACCAAATTTTGTTTTGTTTTGTTTTGTTTTGTTTTTTGTTTTGTTTTGTTTTGTTTTGTTGAGATGGAGTCTCGCTTTGTCACCCAGGCTGGAGTGCAGTTGGCTCAATCTTGGCTCACTGCAGCCCAGCCTCTGCCTCCTGGGTTCAAGCAATTCTCCTGCCTCAGCTTCCCACATTGCTGAGATTACAGGCGCCCGCCACCACACCCGGCTAATTTTTGTATTTTTAGTCGAGGCGGGATTTCACCATTTTGGCCAGGCTGGTTTTGAACTCCTGGCCTCAAGTGATCTGCCCACCTCGGCCTCCCAAAGTGCTGAGATTACAGGCGTGAGCCACCTCACCCGGGCTGTTTTTCCTTTTAAGCATTATATTTATGTTTAATTTATTGAAAAATATTTATTGAGCACCAGTTATGTGCTAAACACTGCTAGGTGCTGGGGAAATGTTGATGAGCCAAAGGGACACAGTTTCTGCCCTTAGTATCGTGGGGGAAACAGACATTAATCAAATAATCACATACATTTGAAAGTAATTGTGATGACGGTTATAAAGGAGAGCTTCATGGTGCAGTAGGACTAGATGATAAGTAAGTGATTCTAAAACTTCAGCAGGCACCTGAATCCCCTGGAGGGATTGTTAAAACAAAGCCCAGATGTCTGGGCCCTACCCGGAGAGTTTCTGTGTCTAACCTATCTCTATGTGATGCTGATGATGCCAGTCCAGAGACCACACCTCCAGAGAAGCTGTGGTCTAGAGATTTTACCTTGACAGGAGGCCAAGGCAGGTTGATAAAAAAGAGATGCGTGAGCTGAGGTGTGAAGCATTACCTAAATGCTCCTGTCACAGATGAGAGCTTGTGCAAGAGCCCTGTGATGGAAGTGGGCAGAGGACAAGAGATAGAGTTAGGCCAGTGTGTCTGGAGAAGCAAGAGAAAGGAGAGAGTGGTATGATGTCAGGGCCAGAGCTGTAGGTGTAGTAGCACATGCTAAGGAATGTTAAGGCCTTTTGACGAGGGTAAGCGTAAAAGGAGACATTAGGCAATAAAGAAGGTGTTCCGTGGAAAGAAACAGAAGTCAAAGTTTAAAACTGACTAGAAGCAATGCACCAAGTGTGGAAATTATACATAAATAATGTTAAGTTCAACAGATGGTAGCCAGTACTTTCAAAGATAAAAATAATTATTATAGAGTTACTTTAAGTTTTTGTTTATAAACTTTGCTAAATTCGATTAAGAGCTGTGTGTAAACTTAGGTTCAAATATAATTCTGGATGTATTAGTTAGAAAGAAACTCTTTCTGCAAGCAGTTGGTATCTGAGTCTTACCTGCTGGTTGCTCCAGGCAACCTCACTTGAAGAGGAAACCATTGCATTCAAATTAATAGTCAATAGGAGAATCAGGAACCAGATTCTCCTTGGAAGAAATGCTAGTACTCTTCAAAGAGGAGAGAAAAATACTTGCTTCAGATTAACAAAAAATGCTCAAGGAATCCTATGGTCCAAAGAACTAAAATCTCTCACTGGATTCCTCCGTAGGGAAGAGAAAGTGATGACTTCTAGCAAGGGTGCTGGAAAACAGGTCTTGTATGCATCTTCATAAACCTTTTCCTTAGTTAGCTGGGGGCAAAGGAAATTTAACATAGCATAGGTATTCTAAGTATTTCCAAGTACTTTGAGAAGTTGTGAGACTGGTTTAGTGGCAGGTAACTTGGATGAGATGGAAGCCAAGGATTTTTTTCTTTGAAGCTATAAAGGGAAAAAAGAAGTAAGATCCATGCCAATTGTAGTTTAGTGAGAAAAATGTAGCAATAGTACATTCAGGTGTTAGTTCTTTAAATCTTGCTCCGTCTATATTACATATCCTTCAAAGCAGAGTTTAAAGCCACTGATTTCTTAGCCATGAGAATTTTTATTCTTTAAAAGGGAAATGATTTCATCAGCTTCCCAATCTGTGGCTTAAAGCTGACTTTTCAATCCATATTGGAAGAATAGTAATAGCTAGCATTTATTGAGTGCCTTACTGTGCGTCAGGTACTGTGCTAAGCTCTTATATGTGTTAGCGCATTGTAATTCTCACAGCAATCTTTGGGTAAATAGTTTCATCATCTCCTGCTACAGATGGTAAGGCCAATGCCCAAAGTCATAAACTAGTCAGTGGAGATCCTGGAATTTGAATCCAGATGGTCTGACCTCAGAGCCCTTACTCTTAATCATTTGTCTATCTTGCTTCCCCAAGTCCCTTCTTTACCTGGAGGCAGCAAACCCTGATTGCAGACCCAGTGCCTAAAAGGAAATAAGTGCCTGTTCAATGCCTAATATGAAGTAAAATCTGTCTGAGTAAGAGCACAAGGAGAGAAACCATTCTAGTGTATTGTGCAAAATATATTTGTGCTAGTTCTGAAAACAGGAGGGCATAAACTAATAACAACAGCATGGCACATACTGGGACAAAGGGGAGGAGAAACTCCCTAATGTTAAATGCATTCGTTTGAGTTTTCTTTTTTTTTTTTTTTTTTTTTTTTGAGACGGAGTCTCGCTCTGTCGCCCAGGCTGGAGTGCAGTGGCCGGATCTCAGCTCACTGCAAGCTCCGCCTCCCGGGTTCACGCCATTCTCCTGCCTCAGCCTCCCGAGTAGCTGGGACTACAGGCGCCCGCCACCTCGCCCGGCTAATTTTTTATATTTTTTAGTAGAGACGGGGTTTCACCGTGTTAGCCAGGATGGTCTCGATCTCCTGACCTCGTGATCCGCCTGTCTCGGCCTCCCAAAGTGCTGGGATTACAGGCTTGAGCCACCGCGCCCGGCCTTGAGTTTTCAACTAAAGGGTCTTGCCTGCCTGCCTACCTTATTTCTTCCTTCCTTCTTTTTTTTTTTTCTGTTTCTCTATATTCTCCCAATTTTCTTGGTTGAATGAAAAAATAATAATTTTTAAAATTGTTTGAAGACCAATGGGACATGTAACTAACTTATTTTAAACACAAACTTCATGTAAGGCATGGTGAGATGATATAAAGGCCAGAATGTTCTGGGCCCTTCACCTCTTCTTAGGACCAGTCTTGTCATCAGGCATCTTGGGGAGGGTGACCTGCAGGTCATGTGCCCCAGAGGCACTAGTATCACAGAAGCCGAACACATATTACTTCCCCCTTGGATCCCCCATGCCTTTCCTGGACTTCTGTGCTCCTATCTCCTCCTTCCCAAGCTCATGTGATAGATGACCTCCAGAACCAAGCCAGGCTTCCCTCAAGCCCTCTCTGTCCCTGCCCCACATATTCAACATCCAATTTTGACCTTCAGTGGTTTGCAGCTCCCTGCAGATATTGGAAAAGAGAATGAAGTGATTTACATAATTAAAACAAATTGCCTGATGAGTGTGAGGAGCCATTGTTATGGTATAATGGAATGATTTAGAGGCTTTCAGAGAGAAAGAGCCTCTGCCACCCTGGAAATGTAATTATTGCTCCACAAGGCGCTTTCTGGAGAGGCTTGGGATGAATAGAGCAGGACGTGGCAGTTGTCTCTGGAAGAAAGCATAAGACCAAAATAGAAGACTCTTAGCTTTGCAAGTTGGTCTTCTCAACTTTAAGCATATGATGCAATTCCTGGAGCAACTGCTGCAGTCCAAGGGAACATTTGGTATTCCCCCATGATCGTCTACCAGTTTCAGCCATTACATTTAGGTTTTTTTCTCCTTGTTTGCATGTTTCCACCCTCAATCTCTATCTGTTCTGGTTCTCTGATGCCACAAAGAAAGCATCTTCAGAAACCAATTAGGATTTCAGATTTAAAGAAACCAAAGAGGCTTGACAACTGGAAAACTAAGTGCAGTTCGTGATCGCAAGTTGGAATCCTGGAGCGGGGGTGAGGGTGGGGAAAGAAAGAGCATTACTAGGGCAATTGACAACACAGGCTGTGGGTTCCATGTTAGTATTAGGTCATTATTAAATTTCCTGATTTGGGTAAATGTGTTATAATCATGGAGCCTCATGTCTGCAACTGACTCTCAAATGGTTCTCAATGAAATATGCGTTTATGCAGACAGAGAATGGTACAGCTTATGGTGCAAAATAATAATAGTAAATTTACATGAAGGGTATAGGAACTCATTTTTCTTGAAACTTCTCTCAAGTTTAAATTTATTTCAAAATAAGTTTTTGTTTTGTTTTGTTTTGTTTTGTTTAAACCCCAAACCCATTAGGAAGTAATTCTGGCCTTTTAGGACTGACAGTTACTCACTTCTTGAAAGAAAAACTTGGAAGGGCTAGCAAAGGGAAATAACATGCAGAGCCCAAATAAATTTTGTGTGAAATAGGGAGAGCTAAAATTTGCAATTAATTACATCCACAAGTAAGTTGGAAATCCAGATCGCCACCACAGCCCAGCTGACTTCAGAACACAGACAGCAGGCCTTGCTTACACCCTGATGCAGTGCATGGCTGTCTCAGGACCTCAGTGTAAGGTTATCCCAACTAGAAAGTGAGCCCTTCCTGTATGTGGAAGGATTCTACGCTGCCTCTGGTGGAGTCAGGGAGGGCTTTGTCATTTAATCTGCAGGGTCTATTTACCTCTCATTCTCATAAGGAAGAAAATGAGTTGACTTAAAGTCCAAGTCCATTTGGAATATTAGATGAAACCATGGAATTTCTCTATCTTCGTGTGTTTGATAAGCCAGACTTGCCAACAATAGCCTCCGAGTTCATGCCTGGGTGCACCACCCCTCCATAAGCTGGAGGTCCCCGGCAAGGTGGAGCCTTGGTGAGGCATAAATGCCCTCCGGGAATCTCCCTTAGGTTCTGTTCTGGGTGTGGTATCAGGCTTGCAAGCCAATGTAGTTTCAATCCATGCATCCCATTGCTCTGCATAGTATTGGAAAGGTATATGGCAAGATCCAGGGGACTCACCTCTTACCTTCCTGTTGCAACACCACAAAGCTTAGAACATAGCCTGGAGAAAGAGCAGGTAGGAATCTGGGAAATAACCCAGTTCAGAGGTGGCATATTTACATACCTTAGGAACCAGGTGGGTACCACAGTGAGTGAAAGAGGCCAGGAGGTGATGAGAACTGGAGAGGGAGTACCCTATCCAGTGGCTTCTCAGAATCCACCCCATGGTTGCTATGGGGGCATGTAGGCCCACTGGGGTCATATCTTCTGGAGTTTCCAGAATGCTTGCATTCTGGATTACAAATCTTCCCATTTGTAAATGTTGGCGAGGATTTTTTTTTTTTAAATTAAAAACCGAGCAGGCCAAACCAATACATCTGCAGGCGGAATCTGGCAATGGGCTGCCAGTTGGCGACCTCTGATCTGATCCAGCCCACTAGTATTGTGTGTTTGACACTTTTATTCCACAGTTATTGGATTCCAACTGACTGCTGGTACCCAGAAATGGCAAGTAACTGGCCTAAGATCACATAGCTAGTTAATGGCAGAGGCAGGCATACTATATGAAAGCGTTAACTCATGTAGTCTGTATGCCAGTATGACACGAAAACAAAAATTTGGCTGAAAGATGCAGCCTCATGAACAAAAGAGATTAATTCCAAATGTTTTCTTAAAAAGAAAATTAATTCCATGGTTAAATCCTGTAACACCCTGCTTCTGCCATGTTTGTAGAAATAGCTCCTTAAAACTCACCCAGTAGGTTTCTTCCTAACAAAATTTCTTCAGAAACAAGTAGGGTTAGAGATGGTATTCAACATGTCAGCTGCAGGGGAGAAAGTGACCCTTCTCCCATTTTCAAATGACACGTTTTAGAAATAAACAGGACAGATAGGACTTATCTCTAAAGAATGTTCTAGCTTCTCTCTAAAGACATTTCTGGCTCTCCCAGGGAACACTTTGAGTCATTTTGAATGGAGAAGGCTTTGGGATTCCCCAGGACCGGAGGAAGGGATGGCTTGCATGAGCACACATGGGCACCCTTTCTAGTGCGTAACCAAGATTCACATATGCCCAGATTCGAAGTCAGGGTGGACCTGGGTTCAAATCCAGGCACTGCCGCTTACTAGCTGTCTGACCTTGGAGAATTTTCTTCATCTTTAAATGGACAGATAAAAGTGGTACCTACCTCAGAGAGCAGTTGGAAGAACTAAATGAGATCATTTCTGTACAACACTCAGTGTGGAGCCTGGCAGGCAGCATGTACCCAGAAATGAGTCAGTTCTCATCACCAGGCTTCCTTCTCTCCATCCTGCAAGGGATGTAAAGGAAAGCACTTCTGAAATGAGCAGCACCCCTGCCCACATGAGGCCGACCATAGGAACTGGGGAAGGAAGAGGAGAAATGGTTTGCTTGCCCCGCCAAAGCAGCTGTGCGAGAGCTGCTTTTCGTTTGGTTGTTTCAGGGAATTTGGGGGTACTTTTTTTCAGTAACTGCTTTATTGATATATAATTCACAAAACCTACAATGCACCCATTTAAAGCATACAATTCAATGGGGTTTTTTTAGTGTACTTTTATATTTGCAACCATCACCATAGGCAATTTTAGAACCTTTTTATCACCTCAAAAAGAAACCCTATACCTTTTAGCTATCATCTTCAGTCCCCTCATTCCCCCAGCCCTATGCAATCACGAATCTGTTTTTTCTATAGATGTAGATGTGCCTCTAATCTGACCATTTCATGTAAATGGAATCATAGAATATGTGATTTTTTGTGACTGCCTTCTTTCACTTAGTATAATGTTTATCCTGGTTATAACATGTGCCAGTACATTATTCCTTTTTTACGGTCAAATAGTATTCCATTGTATGGATATACCATGCCACATTTTGTTCACCTGTTCTTCAGCCAGTGGACATTTAGGTTGTTTCTGCCTTTCAGCTATTGTGAATAATGCTGCTGTGAACATCTGTGTACAAGTTTTTGTGTGGGCATATGTTTTTATTCTCTTATATACCTTGGAGTGAATTGGCTAGATCAAATGGTAACTCTGTGTTCAACTTTTTGAAGAACTGGCAAACTGCTTTCCAAAGCAGCTGTACTGTTTTGTATTCCCACTAGCACAATATGAAGGTTTTGATTTCTCCACATATTCACCAACACTCATGATTATGAGACTTTTCAATTCTAGCCATCCTAATGGATGAGAAGTGGTATCTCACTGTGGTTTTGATTTGCATTTCACTAGTCCTAATGATGTTGAGCATGTTTTCATGTGCTTATTGGTCATTTTATATCTTCTTTGGAGATGTCTACTCAGGTCCTTTGCTCACTTTTTAATTAGGTTGTCTTTTTTATTACTATGTTGTAAGAGTTTTTTTATATAGTCTAGATATGTCTTACCGTATATATGATTTTTATATAGTCTAAATATATCTTATTGTATATATGATTTGCAAGCATGTTCTCCTGTTCTCCAGTGTGTCTTGTTACTTTCTTGATAGTGTCCTTTGAAACACAAAAGTTTTTAATTTTGATGAAATCCAATTTATTTTCTTTTGTTGCTTGTGCTTTCGGTGTCACATCTGAGAGTCTATTGTTAAAACCCACACCACAAAGACTTATTCCTCTGTTATCTTCTAAGGGAATTATAATTTTGGCTCTTTCATTTAGGTCTTTGATTCATTTTGAGTTAATGTTTATACATGCTGTGAGGTAAGGGTCCAACCGTCTTCTTTTGCATATGGATATCTAGTTGTACAGCCATGTTTTTGAAGGAAGAAAAAGAACTGTGGATTGATGTGGTCATCTACCAAACATACCTCAGCCCAGTCCACCTTGGAAACCCATTGGTCAGTCGGAACAGAACTGACCAACTGGCATAGGTCATTCAGAGCAGAACAGGGTGGAGTTTAGCAATAGAATGCCACTTAGCTTGAGAAACTCTAGTCTGCAAGCCATAGAGTGTAACTCTAAAACTCATAAAGTGTGCCCATTTGGTAGATGAAATAATTACCAATAAGGTAGTGATTTAATCATCCTAATTTATACATGTCTCTTACCCCCCTTACCATTTCTTGACCTTTTGGGCAGAAGTAGGATGTAATAAAAAGAGAATTGACCTTGCTATCAGAAGTCTAAGAACTGATTCTTGGTGACCCTTGTGACATTAGGCAAGTCACTTAACCTCGTTGAGTCTTAGTTTTCTTATCGCTAAAGTGGGATAATGATACCAAATTTCTAGTCTTACTGAATCAATCAAAGGAAGTTTTTCCAAGGTTTGGGAAAGCACATAGTACCTGGTGTCTAGTTGCCACACAAAGCGTGCATGTTCACACTTACCACACTCCTCTTCCCAACTGTACCATCGATCACACTGAACACTAACTGAACTGCTGCATCAGATCATAGAGGCCAGACCCCTGGAGTTCCACACAACCACAAATTCCAGAAACACAAACCTGCCCCATAAACTATCCTGTGCTAGCCCCATTCCTCCATCCAGATCATTAACCATGGGAATCTTGGGACAGGATGATACTTGGACACACCTCAACTTGGCTAAGGGTGTGCCTGGAAAGTGTTCACCCTCAACACCTCTCAGTGTTGCAAGTGGTGACTCCAGTATCTGGCAGGAGACAGTTGACTGGAAAGAAAATTTGTAGTTATAGGACCAAGTGATGCCCATCCAGTGCGTCCTAAATGTGGGAAGAGAGGACCAAGAGGGATCTTTAAGTGCGATTTGAGATTTACCCCGGGCCTGAAATTCCACTATGCCTTTGGGTTAAGGCATAGTGTTGTTGCCAGGATCTAATATCTTATCTGGGGTGGGCAGCAGAGAGCCAGTGGATGTGAAGATATTGAGAGGTATAGGAAGAGCTATGTAAACATGACAAGGCACAGTAACTAATGAGTAGCCACTGACATAATCACAGAAGGTTAGAGCAGAGAGGAAGGGCCTTCAGGAATCTTCTATCGGGCTCCCTTATTTGGCAAAAGAAGACAGCTAGGGGTCAGAGACACTGGGTGCTTGGCTGAGGGAAGGCTGTAAGCAGCTGCAGAGCAGGACACCTAATGCTCTTGCCATTTGGCACTGAGGCTGTGGAACCTGGAACATTTTGATGTGGAGGGTGTTGGAGAAAGTATCACAAAAAGAGACTGAGCATTCAGGCCTGGCGCTGAGGGCACCAGAGAAGCAGTGTAGGAGCGATTTTGTTGGGGAGACAGAGGCCAAAACAGGCTGGGGCAGAGACACAGAGGTGTCTGTGTTTTTTGGAAGGTTCTTCTCATAGTTCTACCTCACTTCAGAACGCCAGAAAGAAGCAGTGGGAAATGCATGACCTGGGCCTGCCTCTGCCATTGACCATCCAGGGGCCACCCCATGACAACCACTTCCTCCTCTGAACCTTGGTCTTCCCACTACAAAGGAGATGGGAGTGAGGGAGGTGAACTCCGAGTCTGACGGCTCTGACCAGTCTCCGAGGGGAAAGCCAGGTCGGGCTTGGGTAGTAAATTAATGTGAGGATGAACAACTTTATGTGAGCATATTTAAAAATAAGTTTAGGGTGATGATTTTAAGTTCCACTTTTTTTTTTTAATGCTTCTATTCAGGTGACATATTTGACCTGATTAACAGAAAGTACATGGGCCTAATGTACAATATTAGGAGATAATTGCAATGGATGAAAGTCACTTGAGTCAATTAACTCTTATTACCTGGAAACCATTTAGAAGAGGCAATAAATTATTGGGACAACACAATTAGCAGTCCCAGAATGAAACAGATTTTGTGTGTGTGCACGGAGAAGCCCCCCTCCTGAGGGCCTGTCAAGTTCAAGGGTACATGTTTGAGGGGGACTGCTGTGCCCTTTTGTGTTCACAGGAGTGTGTTAACATGCAACAGGGCTGACATATCCCAGGCTAGACCGAAGCAATGAAATGAGCTTTCGACGCCTGAGAACAATGACGCCTGTGTCACCACCAGTCAATGGCTGCCTCAGTGCCTTTTCCCTAATAGACTCTCACTGAACGTCGGTCGGTTGGCTGAGTGATATTGAGGTTGGGTCTTGTGACTCTGTTTAAAGACCATTTCTAACACCTCCACTCCCGAATTTAAAAACTGAAACGGCTTAGCATTTAGAAAGACCTTTTTCATCAAGTTACACATTCTATACCAGCATGGATAGAGTTGGGATAAAGAAAAAGTTTTGTATAAAGATTCTTTACCACTGCAGTAGCAAATAGGCTCCAAGAGCCTCATTGATCTCTTATACTTGTTTTCAATCCGCGGAAGAAGAGTGTGTTGTCCCAGAGCAGGCCCAAGTTTAATTCAATGTGTCTTAAGGCTGTGGGATCCTGGGTTCTTTGCCACTAAATCTACACACCATTTGCTTATTAAGTAACGAACTACCCTAGAATTCTTTTGCAATGATCTGAAATAACCTGGCATTTGCTTTCACTGACCTTTTAGTGTTTCTATCACCTAAAGCATTTTTCCTTCCACTGCTGCATTACAAGCAGGATCCAAATTCTTAACAGCAGAGGTGGGGGGAAAATCCCAAAGCACAACAAATGTTAATGATCAACATTTCATTTTGATCGTGTTGACTGTTTCAACCACAAGCTTAAAGAATTATCAAGGCAGACTGCATTAGTCCAAATAAGCTGAAAATAATACACTGGCCAGAACTAGTGCTCAGAAGGCAAATTTATATATCGAGTAATTGAAAATGTAATAAAGAAGGAAATCATTGCCATAGGACACAGGTCTCTCTCGTTTGTGTGTGTACCTCCACATTTGTGGGTTTTAAAAATATATCACCAGATACTTTTGCGATAGTCTATCTGTGACTTCTTCAATGGATAAATGTGCAATCTGATCTTTTGGAAGAATAAACAGTTCCTTGTTAATTAATTTATACAGCTGTCAGTGCAGCTTTCTCTGTCTTCGCACTCTAAGTGTTTCCCTGCCATAGATTTTCTTGCCGTTTCTGGCAAACCTCCAGTGAGAGCCTGGGATTTATTAGGCTGACTTGGTGCAGAGTCTATTGATTGTGGTCCCAAGGGTAATAACTAAATAGAGCCGGAGCAACAAGTCAATAACACCATTGTTGCTGCAGCCTGCATTCACTCGAGGAGTGAGATTGTTTTACAGCAGCCGAGGGTAATCGTGGGCAGATCAGTGTGTTCAACACGCGCTGCACCGTGTTAGTGCTGAGGACTATTTGAAAGCTTTCAGCGGGATCACTGGAGAATTGGGGTGGGGTACTGGGATTATGAACCCTGTGAACTCCTTCATTACAGCTTAAAGGTTTCAACTTTAGTTTTTAACATCTGCTGCAACCTTGGGGAGCTCAGGAGTAAGGCTGGTGCAGGGGAGTGCAGAAACAGGCTCTGGGCCTTAGCACTAGGCGGTCTGTTCTGGTCTGTGTCCCGGAAACAAGATGGTTATGAGCAGAGAGATTGTCTCACAGCTGCTGTCTGACATCCATCCGTCTATCCGGCCACCCATCTGTGTGAGGTGCCAGCCAGTGGCACCATCCCTACCTCCTCATTCCCCAGGATGCATTTAATGTAAACCATCTAAACAGAAGAAACCACATTATTATAATTTTCTCACTTCCAAATCTTGAGTTAGGCTGACTTAATTTTTTTTTTTTTTTTTTTTTTTGACACAGAGTCTTGCTCTGTCGCCCAGGTTGGAGTGCAGTGGGGTGATCTTGGCTCACTGCAAGCTCTGCCTCCCAGAATCAAGGAATTCTCCTGCCTCAGCCTCCCAAGTAGCTGGGACTACAAGCGCGCACTACCACGCCTGGCTAATTTTTGTATGTTTAGTAGAGACGGGGTTTCGCCATGTTGGCCAGGCTGGTCTTGAACTCCTGCCCTCAGGTGATCCGACTGCCTTGGCCTCCCAAAGTGCCGGGATTACAGATGTGAGCCACTGTGCCCGGCCAGGCTGACTTAATTTTAAAAGCCATTTTTCTTAAGGCTTACTTAGTAAGAGAAACTAAAACTCACATCTTTCAAAGCTTTTTTTCCTAATTGGTAGAAGTTCACTACACTGACTTTTACATACCCAATGATTAGTTTTTTTAATTACAGAAAGTAAAATCAAAGTCCATGTCAATTCCTGTCACTCTTTTGCCTTTTAAAGAATCCTCATGGATTCTGTTTCTATACATGGAAGACCAGAAAATAAAAAAGACAAGTTCCCAGATGTGGCTAGTGCTGACCTATCCCCCAGCCTTCCAGGCTTGCCTTTCTGAGTGATGTCTGAATTACTGTGGTGGGGATGGATTTCTTAGGCCCACCACAGAAGGTTTCAGGACCTTATGCCCACAATACAAGCACTAAATTGACACCAACCAATCAGTGCCATCTCTTCAGGTGGGAGGATGGAGACAGCCACGGAGCAGCACTTAATTATGCAGAAGGTTTATCCTTGGAGTCTGACATAGAGCACTGTGAGGAAAGGCTATCACTTGGGGCTAGAAAGTGAAAACAAGACTTCGCAGAAAAGGATTTTATTCTGAAATGTAAGACCTGCCTGGTAGAGATACCTCCCCAAGTAATCTGTGGTGATTATCTCATTTTAATTCCATGCCTGCCATTCATCAATCACAGGCAAAACTCATTGGCAGGGAAAGAGATGAGAGGCCTCTGTTTCCTGGACATTGTGGCATTCATCCTCTGGCCTCTTCACTAAGGAAGTGCTGCAGTGAAACTCGATTCTGCCCATATTGTCATTTAACTTTCACAGAAGCAAATACAAAGTATTGGTGAAAGTGGCCAGGCATGGTGACTCACGCCTGTAATCCTAGCACTTTGAGAGGCCGAGGCGGGTGGATCACCTGAGGTAGGGAGTTCCAGACCAGCCTGATCAACATGGAGAAACCTCATCTCTGCTAAAAATACAAAATTAGTGAGGCGTGGTGGTACATGCCTGTAATCCCAGCTACTTGGGAGGCTGAGGCGGGAGAATCTCTTGAACCCAGGAGGTGGAGGTTGCAGTGAGCCGAGATTGTGCCATTGCACTCCAACCTGGGCAACAAGAGCAAAACTCTGTCTCAAAAAAAAAAAAAAATGTATTGGTGATAGCAAGTTCCATAATAGCCTTATGGAACTCACATTACTCTAGAAAGTGACCTTTCTGATCTATGAGCTGGAATTACCAGTTACCTGGATAAACATCACCTCATTGTTAAGTTAACACCAAAGCCATCATCTCCATGTTGTTGAAATGAAGAACCTTAGAGTGGCTTCAGGAAAGGCTGGTGACTCTGAGCACTGGTGGAAAGTCTTCTGCCAAGACCATTCACCATTGTTACCCCAGTTGTCCCCCTGATAAGAGATGGCCATTGCGAATTATACCCCAGTGTCACCACGTGAACCGATTACCCCCAAATAACCACAACCCCTTGTATGATACCGCCTAGACTGAGTGCAAATCTTTCATAAAATGTTGTATTTTTCAAAAGAATGTAATTATTCTGTACAGGACCAAGAGCTTTTCCTGTTCACCCCTATTTTACTGAGAAAAATCTTTGGCAAATCTATGGCAAAATATAAAACTTGGGAGGGTTTCTTAAAATTACTTGCAGTATGAGTCACCTTAATGAAAGCTTCAGAAGCGTGGAGCAGTTCCAGCAGGTAGCAGTCCTCCAGGAAATTTTTTTTTTTTTTTTTTTTTTTTTTTTTAGTTTAGTCAATACTAACATACAACATATGGGCAAAGGTAGACTGCCTCCTTGCTCTACTGGGAGACATAAATAGCTTTCTTATCAGACTGTTTTTTGTCTGAATGAAGAAATTTCTGTCCAGTCTGCTTAAGTTCAGCTCTGTGATCCAAGAAGTTTTTGACATATCCAGATGACCTGAGAGTTGATAAGCCTTGGCACAGGAAAGAATATACAGGAGAAGTTCAGGAATTGAGTGACACATTTTCCTAAAAGAAGGGAAAAAATAAGAGTAATAATCGAAGTGGATTTGTTGAATACTTTCAAATTCTCAAAGATGTTTCTGTTTAGGTGGCTGTGGAAATCTCACGTTTGCTTTATGGCAGCTTGAAAAGGGACAAGAGAAAGAAATGCCAGAGGATACACATACTTCCAGTTCTTTTGAGTGATATTACCAATATCTCATCTCGAGATTTCCAGGGGTAGAAGCCAGATATTTTCAGTCTTATGCACTGTTTAAGGGTCAGAAGGAGTCAGAATCAACTCGGATGGAATAAACATGGGGATAAGCAGCTGAAAATAATAGCTTTGTGTACTTACTACATGCTACGAAGTCAAAGGAAGTGGTGTGTGAGCTTGTAAAACAGTGGCTGCCAGCTTTATCTTTTTAAGAGGAGACTGGATTTTGACACAGAGATAAGCAAGCAGGAGCAAACTGATTTCTTAAACTGCTACCCATAAAATAAGCTTGTTGCGAATATATCTACATAAGAGAGATTGTCCTCTCTTTTTCATCTGTGGGTCAGGTTATTCTAAGCTCTTATATACTCATGATGCCAGAGGTGTAGGCGCTGGGCTTATGTTCAGCTATTTCAGATCATCTGGACTTGAATTTAGAGAATGTCCTTGCTCTGTCAGCACATGCTCACCCCACTATTCAAAAAAATGACCATCTCGGTACAAAGTTTCTTTGGCAATCAGATCTGTTTCAGCATCTCCAATCGACATATGTTTTTCTTCATTTTGTATCTCCTTGTTTGTGGCATTTTATGGATTAGAATAAGCAGAAAATAGGCATCTAAAGGATTATTCCCATAAACAGGTGAGATTGGCAAGAGAAGAAATTATTTTTCAACATTATTATTAAATAGAAGCTTTCATGCTCTGTATAGCCACATTCCTCTATTTGCAATGGCTGTTGAGGCTGAGAATTTCCTTGTTCTTTAGGTTTCTCACAGATTATTTTTCTGTTACAAGCTGTTTGTTACTCAGTTCTGAGTTACTGAGGTTGTTTAATTGTAAACTTAGTTGTATGGCAGATTACAGCTCACACCTGTAATCCCAGCACTTTGGGAGGCCAAGGCAGGAGGATCACTTGAGGCCAGGCATTCGGGACCAGTCTGGGCAACATAGCAGGAGCTTGTCTCCTAAAAAAAAAAAAAAAAAAAAAAAAAAATGCAAAAATTAGCCCAGTATGGTGCCATGTGCCTATAATCCATGCTACTCGGGAGACTGAAGCAGGAGGATCATTTGAGCCCAGGAGTTCAAGGTTGTAGTAAGCTATGATCACACCGCTGCACTCCAGCCTGGGAGACAGAGCAAGACCCTGTCTCTAAAAATAAATAAATAAATAATAAAATAAAATAACCTACCGATATGCCTAGACTTTTAATAATTGAAAATGTGGTAGCACCATGATCTTGGTGGAAAAGGCATTGAGCAATTTCACTTGGAGTTTGCTCAAATCAGTTTCTGCCTGACGTGGGATTCCTCTGCGGGGCTGTCTTGGCTCCAGAGCTCCTCACTGGGTTAGTTAAGACTTTGTCAGTCCTGGCCAGGCGCGGTGGCTCACATCTGTGATCCCAGCACTTTGGGAGGCTGAGGCGGGTGGATAACTTGAGGTCAGGCGTTTGAGACCAGCCTGGCCAACGTGATGAAACCCCACCTCTACTAAAAATACAAAAATTAGCGGGGTGTGATGGCACGCACTCGTAGACCCAGCTACTCGGGAGGCTGAGGCAGGAGAATCGCTTGAACCCAGGAGGCAGAGCTTGCAGTGAGCCAAGACTGCACGACTGCTCTCCAGCCTGGGCAACAGAGTGAAATTCTGTCTAAAAAATAAATAAATAAGACTTCGTCAGCTCTGCACTGTGGTCCGAGGCGCTTCCTGCCCAATTCTGCTTCCTCCCGCATTTATCTGCTACAGATATTACCCCCGGGAAACCTCTTGCACACCTAACTCCTTCCAGCATCTCCTTTCCCAGAAGACCCATCGACTGACACAAGTCTCCTCTTCTAGATGCTCATAGAATCATATCCGCTTCCTTTGTAGCAATTACCACAGTTTAAAACTCAATTATATTGTTTACATGTGATTTTGTTAAGGCCTGGAAGCTCTAGGAGGACAGGGACCTAAGTTTGCTCATCACTGTACCGCTAGACTGGAGCCAGATCATTTCCCACAGACCTCATCAGAGTGCTTGCTTGACTCTGTGTGTCCAGGGCCTTTCACTGGCTGTCGCCATTTGCGTGCTGGGGCTTTCAAAGCAGCGCTGAGAGTGGAACACTAAAACCTCACGCCGACTTGGAGGCCGCACTGGAAAAGGATGTTGCAATGACGCCTGGATCAGACCAGCCCCTGTGTTAAGGCCCTTTGGCTTCTTTCTCAGCGTGGAAGTGCATGCTCCTTCTCCTTGAGGAGAAGATAGGACCTTAGCATTTCCAAGGCCTTCTGAGTGAAAACATCTGTATCCGATTTTTCCCGTCGCGGCGTATTAGTGAAGTCCGGCTAAAGGCAGCTTGTAGTTGACAAGACTCTCATCAGAAGGTGTCACTGCCATCAGCTGGAATTATAGTGGGGCTGTTCGCGCTGGTGCCCTAGCCAGATGCCAGTCTGGGTAATTAAATTTGGTCTACCTAAACTCCCTACAGACTCCTCATCGGACGCAGCATTCTTCATCTCTGCTCTGAACTGCTCGGGAGTGTTTGCTAAGAGCCTTTCAGCTGCTGCCATAGTTCATTCCAAAAATGGATACATTCCTGAAGGACCACTTGTCAGGGGGTGTTGCTGGGGGGCATTCCAGCTTGGAAGAGGGCTGGCCTGGCTAGGTGGCCCCAAAGGCCCCTTCCCCTTCTAATTTCAATTCTGTGATTCAGTGATTATAACTCAAAGTGTACTGTTGATGGAACTGCTAAGAGCCTCATAAATGAAAATACCATCAGATAGAAAGTGCAGAACTTGTAGGAAAGACGTCCAAATAACACACACACACACACACACACACACACACCCCCAAAAAAAGAGACACAAATCTGGATATCCCTAGGACCCAGAAACAGTCACAGTTACATTTGCTCTCTCAAGTTGATTCTCAAGCCATAATTAAGTGAAGACAAAAACATATATACATTGAATGAAAGGCGTGTAATCTTTGGGATAATTCTGATGTAATTAACACAGCAGAGCTGCATTAAGGCCAATGTGCAATGAGTGGAATTTTCCAACATTGATTAAGCGGACTCGAAGAGAACTGAGTCTTTGTCTCAAAGCTGCCAAATGAAAACAACTTTGGGATATTTAAATTCAGGTTGGAAATTGGTTTGGGTAAGGGATATTTAAACCACAGCTGTTCAAGGGCTAAAAACATATGAGTTGTATGTGCATGCACGCGTGCACATGCGCGCGCGCGCACACACACACACACACACACACACACACACTGCCTGCTCTGAAAACAAGTTAGCTAAAGGTGTACATTCCTTCTAGGTTCTCATGATCAACAGATGTAAATGTTCACGGTGTTCAGATGAATTATGGACCCTAATGAGATTTCAATACTGAGCAAACAATAAAAATTTATGCATTGCATAGTTGCTGTGGCCTTTGGCTTCATGGCTAGTGTTCTACCTTTTCAACGGCTTCAGTAATATAATATCCAGCTGGCTTTGGAGGTAAGGAAAATTCGAAGAGAGAATTGAAATTGTGAGAAATAATTTGATGGATTACTTTGTCAGAGTAATGCATGGCCTTGGCATAATTACCGTGGCCACCTTAACCCTGGAGGCAGGTGGTGACAAAGGCCTGCAGGGCCTGGGTGCTGAGCCGATTCCAGCATGTGCTGCTGGCTCTCCCGGTCCCCAGAGTCCGGGGAGTCTAGGCACTCCTGAACAAATGCCGAACAAGCACATTCCTGTCCTACTCCAACAAGCAAGAAGGACAGCCGAAGGGCTGCCTTCTCCCGCGAACTGTCATCTGTGTCAGAGTGAAAGGAAGGAAACAAAAGGCAGACCAACCTTGAAGCAAAATGGGGTGAGGACAGGGAAAAGGATGAATAATATCTTTTAAAGCAGAACATTTAAACACAAATGATGGACACAGGCACACTAATCTTTTTTTCTCTTCTCCTCCTGTTTTTTTTTATCAGTTCAGACCTTGAACTTAACGCATGTCTGCCTTGCACTTTATAACGTTCAAATCTGAACGTGATTAATAGCAGATTCCCCGTGTGTACGTGTCAGAGACCACATCTGTAGCAAATCTGCCGGTATATTCCTTACACTAGTTTTACTTTGGAGCCATAAAGTAATTCCTGTTTTGTGAATGAGAATAACCCTATTATGCACTAATATAGCTACACCCAGCATCTGCTTTTGGCGGGGAAAAGAAGCTGCGTATATGATACAGCAGCTCAAATTTCAGCGTTCTGAAGTGCTTTTCAGTGTGGCCTTCCGCAGTGAGAAACCACTCCTGCCCGTTTCTTGCTTTTATTATGATAACATAAATATATTTGCAGCATGTTGACAAACTCATTTGGAGTAAACAGAGTAGTCCTAATTGTAAGTTCTAATGTTTTAACGCTAAATTGGGCGATAAGTCAATGTTTCAGTTTGGCACAGTCAACCACACGTTTTCCAGAAATAGCCTTTGACACTTTTTAAAGCAAGTCAGTGGTGTGCTTAGACTGTTCACAAAAGACTTCATTCTTGTCTACAAACGGCAAACCTCCCCTTCATCCCAGAGTGCCCAATTCAAGTGAGGTTGGAGAAAAATAGATACTTCCCCTGTTTTAAGGCGTTTCTCCAACTGTTACACTAGTCAAAATGAAAAAATGTTGGAGTATATGGGGAAAGCATGCCTAAGAAAGGTTATCTTGATTTTCATTTAACACACCCTCCCACTGACTTTTTAAAAGGTCCATCGTACGTATTTCTGCATAGCTGAAAACACAGATTCCACCCTGGAGAGATCTCGGGGCTGTTCATGTTACACTGTGAAGCCATGTGTTTTCACATCATGGCAAAACTCAAGATGTAGGCAGATCCCTTGGCCCCCGTTGGCTTTGGATTTTAGTCTTTTCATTGTTCTCTACTGTAAACTTATACAGAAAAAGACCTCCACGCCCCTGAATATAAGCACAGCCAGTAATGTTTTCCCACACATGCCAGTGGTGTAGCTGAGCAGGACCCCAGAATGGTGGGAAAGGGAAGGAAGTGGGGGCAGAGGTCCATGAAGGCTGTAGATGGGAGCAAGGGGCTCATTGGGCTCCCCAAGAGCCTTCCTGGAGGCAGCCATTCCTTAAGAATCCTTGTCAGAGGCATGACCAGAGGCAATGCAGGGAAGCCCTCCCCAGCGAAGGCAGCTCTGGAGCTTGTAAGACTCTGCTACAAAGCCATAGAGGGGCTTTATTTTTCTGCTTCTCTGTACACACCTTTTTTTGGATATATGATTTGCAAATATTTTTCTCCACTCTGTGGCTTGTCTTTTTATTTTCTTAATGGGGAATTTTGAAAAGCGAAAGCTTAGGCCGGGCGCGGTGGCTCAAGCCTGTAATCCCAGCACTTTGGGAGGCCGAGACGGGCGGATCACGAGGTCAGGAGATCGAGACCATCCTGGCTAACACAGTGAAACCCTGTCTCTACTAAAATACAAAAAACTAGCCGGGCGAGGTGGCGGGCGCCTGTAGTCCCAGCTACTTGGGAGGCTGAGGCAGGAGAATGGCGTGAACCCGGGAGGCGGAGCTTGCAGTGAGCTGAGATCCGGCCACTGCACTCCAGCCTGGGTGGCAGAGCGAGACTCCGTCTCAAAAAAAAAAAAAAAAGAAAAGAAAAGCAAAAGCTTTTAATTTTGATAAAAATTTATCAATTTATAATTGTATGGATCATGCTTGTAGTGGTTTACCTAAAAATCTTTGCCTGTCCCAAGGTTAGAAAAATTTTACTTCTATGTTTTCTTCTAGAAGTTTTATGGTTTAGCCTTTACATTTAGGTCTGTGTTCCATTTAAATTTTTCTGTATAGTGTAAGGTTATGGTCTATGTTCATTTTGTTAAATATGGGTATCCAATTCTTCCATTAAATTGCCTTGGATCCTTTGTCAAAAACTGACTGTAAATATAAATGTTTGTTTCTGGAATGTCTGTTTTGTTCCACTGAACTGTGTCTTCCTTACACTCAAACTTCCTTATGTTCAAAACACTCTTGATTACAGTAGCTTCATAGTAAGTTTGAAGTCAGGTGGTATAAGTCTTTCACCTTTGTTCTTTTTCAAACTTGTTTTTATACATTCTAGTTCTAGTTGTTTCATTTACATATACATTTAAGAATTCCCATTTCCATTTTCACACCCCCCCCAAAAAAATGCTTGCTGGCATTTTAATAAGTATTGCGTTGAACTGTCATGTTAACAATATTGAATCATCCAATTCATGAATGGAATTGTTCCTCATTTATTTAGATCTTTAATTTTTAAAGCTATATTTATAGATTTCAGGGTACAGGTCTCATTTTGTTAAAGTTGTTTCTAAGTTTTGCGTTCTTTTTTGATGCTATTATGAATTACATTGTTTTCTTAATTTCATTTGCAGACTATTTGTGGCTATAGCAATACACTTGATTTTTGTATGTTCTCATCTTGTGACCTTGCTAAATCTGTGTATTAGTTCTAGTAGTATTTTGTCGAACTCTTAGGATTTTATACATACAGAATCATGTCAGTTGTGAATGACAACAATTTTCCTTCTTCCTTTCCAATCTGGGTGCCTTTTATTTTTAATTTTTAAATGCCAGATTGCACTGGTTAGAAGCTCCAGTACAATTTTGAACGGGAGTGGTGAGAGCAGACATTTTTGCCCTATCCCCAATCAGAAAGAAAGCCTTCAGTCTTTCACCATTAAGTATGATATTAGCTGTAAGTTTTTCATAGATGCTCTTTATTGAGTTGAAAAAGTCTCCTTTTATTCCAAGTTTGTTGAGAGTTTCTATCATGAATAGGTGTTAGATTTTGCCAAGTGTTTTTTCTGTGTCTAATGAGATGATTATGTGATTTTGGTTCTTGACTCTATCAATGTCATATGTCACATTAATTGATTTTCAGATGTTAAATCAACCTTGCATTTCTGGGATAAGTCCCACTTGGTCATGATATTTAAACCTTATTAATATCTTACAGGATTCATTTCATAATGTTTTGTAAAGAATTTTGGTATCTGTGTTTATGAAGAATATTTCTTGAAATATTTTTGTTTAACTTTTGTATCCAGGTGATACTGGCCTCATAGAACAAGTTGGCATAGTCTCTCCATTATTTTCTAAGAGGATTTGTGTAGGAACAGTATTATTTCTTTCATAAATTGTGATGTAATTCACTATTTAAGCCATCTGGTCCTGGACTTTTCTTTGTGGGAAGATTTTAAATTACTAATCCAACATATTTGCTTGTTACAGGTCTGGTCTATTCAGGTATTCTATGTTTTCTTGAGTCAGATTTGGTAATGTGTATATTTCTATGAATTTGTCCATTTTATCTAAATTATCTGATTTGTTTGCAAAGCATTGTTCAGAATATTCCCTTGTAATGCTTTAATTTTTGTTAAGTAGTGATGTTCTTCTTTCATTTCTGATATTGGTAATTTGTATCTTCTTTCCTTTTTTCTTCGTTATTCTAGCTAAAAGTTTATCAGTTTTGTTGATCTTTTTGAAGAGCCAACTTCTGGTTTCATTGATTTTCTCTATTATTTTCTACTTTCTATTGTATTAATTTCTGCTCTAACCCTTACTCCTTTTTATTGCTTCTGTCGGGCTTAATTTGCTCTCTCTTAATGTGGTAACTTAGATCATTGACTTGAGGCCCTTCCTTTGTCCCTAACTAGGCAAATAAATTTCTCTCTAAGTTCTGCTTAAATTGCATCCTACAAATAGTGATAATTATGGTTTGGATTTCATTCATTAAATTTTTGTTGTGATTTTTCCCTTCGATTCATGCATTCTTTAGAAATGTGTTACTTAATTATCTAATACTTAGGACTTACCAAATTAGTTTCTTTTTTCTTTTCTTTTTTTTTTTTTTTTGAGACGGAGTCTCACACTGACACCCAGGCTGGAGTGCAGTGGCACAATATTGGCTCATTGCAACCTCCGCCTCCTGTGTTCAAGCAATTTTCCTGCCTCAGTCTCCCAAGTAGCTGGGATTACAGGCACACGACACCACACCCAGCTAATTTTTATATTTTTAGTAGAGATGGGGTTTCACCATGTTGGCCAGGCTGTCCTCGAACTCCTGACCTCAAGTGATCCACTGAATCCCACAGTGGTGGATTACAGGCATGAGCCATGGCGCCTGGCCACCAAATTACTTTCTGTTATTGATTTCTAATTCAGTCATGTGATTAGAGAACATTTTTTTTATTATTTCAATGTTTTAATAATAAATTAATATTTAATAATAAATTATTGAGACTTGTTTTATGGCCTATATATGGTCTATGCATGTTCTATAAATGTTGATTTCTATATCTATCTAGTCTTCTATAGCCTTGCTGATTTTCTGTCTAGTTATTCTATCAGTTATTGAGAATAGGGTATTGAAATCTCCAAGTATAATTGTTGAACTCTGTATTCGCCTTTTGTCTATCAGTTTTTGCTTCATGTTCTTCAAGACTTGGTTATTAGGTGTGTATGTTTATCATCATTATATCGTCTCAATACATTGAGTCTCTTGTATCTGTGAAACATCCTTTTTTGTTCCTAAGACTATTTGTCTTAAAAGCCATGTGTCTGATATTAATATAGACACTCTTACTCCTTATAGTTACTGTTTGCATATATTTTTTCATCTTTTAACTTTTAACCTCTATATACTTTTTAATCTGAAATGTGTCTCTTACAGACAGGATAAAGTTGGGTCTTTTATATCCAGTCTAACAATCTCTGCTGTTTGACTGGAGTGTTTAGTCCTTTAACATGTACATGTTAACATTTAGTCCATTAACATTTAACATGTGCATTTTTTTTGTCCTGTTGAATTTATGTCTGCCATTTTGCTATTTGTTTTCTATATTCCTTGTGTCTTTTTGTTCCTCTGTTTCTTCTTTTCTGCCTCCTTTTTAAAAATAGATATTTTTGTATGCCATTTTAATTCATGTATTGATTTTTTTTATTACATTTTTAAGTGTTCTCAGTCTTTGCTCTAGGAATTGTATCTTCTGACTTTTCATAATCTACTTCAGGTTGACACTGACTTAATTCTAATAAAATGCAGCAGTGTTTTTCCAAAATAACTAATTTCCTCCCTCTTGCTTTGATATATATAGATATGACTATGATGATCATATCTACACATGATATAAACCCAACAATACAAAATTATAATGAGTGCTATGCAATCTAATGGTTTTTAAAGAAATTAAGGGATGAGAAGAAAAATATATGTATTTATACAGTCTTTTATATTTGCCTACATATTTACCATTTCCAGTGTTCTTATTTCCTTCTGTGGATTTGAATTACCATCTAGCATAATTTCTTTCAGCCTGAAGGACTTTATTTAGTGTTTCTTGTACAGCAAGTCTACTAACAAAACATTCTCTTATTCTTTATCTAGAAAAGTCTTTATATCACCTTCACTTTTAGTGGATAGTATTGCTGGATATAGAATTCTTGGTTGATAAGTCCCCCACCTCACCCTTTTTGGCACTTAGAATATGTCATTCCACTGTCTTCTCTTCCATTGTTTCAGATGAGAAGTCAGCCATTAATCATATTATTATTTGCCTGTGCATGATGAGTCATTTTTGTCTTGCTACTTTCAAGAGTTTAGCTGTCAGCCATCATTTCTACCAGTATATTTATCTGCTACTCTCTCTCCTCTTCTTGGATTCCCATTACACATATGTTGGTATGCTTGATATTGTCACACACGTCTCTGAAGCCCTGTTCATTTTTCATCAGTCATTTTTCCTTTTTCTTCTTCAGATTGGATAATTTCTTTAGACAGATTTTCAAGTTCATAATTCCTCTTCATTTCATTTACTGTATATTCAACTATAGAATTTCCATTTGGCTCTTTTTTTATAATTTCTCTTTCTCTGTTCAGATTTCCTGTTTGTTGAGGCACTGTCATCATAATTTCTTCTAATTCTTTAAGCATAATTTTCTTTAATTCCTTGGACATATTTCTAATAGCTGCTTGGGAGTCTTTGCTAAATCTAACATCAGAGTCACTCAGAGTCAGTTTCTATTGACTGCTTTTTTCCCCTGAATATATAGATCACACTATTTTTTCCTTTTTTTTTTTTTTTTTGGTTGTTATCATGTCATTTTTTGTTGAAAATGGGACGTCTTGATAATATATTGTAGCAACACAAGAGTCTAGTATTTTTAAGTAGCTTTCCTGAATGTAATCTGTACAGTCTGTCTCCCCTGCAGTCTGCTCAGTTGTTCCTTTTTTTTTTTTTTTTTTTTTTTCCAAGTCTTATCTTTATTTTATGAGGCTGGTTTCCTAGGGGTTGCCCCTTCGTCTGCATAGCTTAGTGGTCAGCCAATGACTGGGCAGAGATTGTGTTCAAAAACCTCGAACCCATAAGGCTTCCATCCTCTGCAGTGATTTGTGTGTGGGTTGCAGCGCACATTCAAAGTTCAGCCAGTTCCCAAGCCTGCCTTGGCTTTGGCTTCTCACTGGTGTCTCTCAGGCCTTCCCAGCACATACATATACTTTCCCACTCCATAAGAGATGCATGGAGAGCTTATCTAGCACTTCTGTGGCTCTTTCATTTCCAGGATCTCCCCATCACATTTTTGGTTGGCCTGTTACCCTCCCCAACTAGGACTGTAACTTCAGGCTAGCAGAGCTGTGGGTTTTCACCATTCATTGTCCTACCGAGTTTGCTCCTTTTATTGACAATGCTGCTGGGCCTGGGTTTCGCCCTCTGCTCCAAATCAAGTCAGCCTCCTCTGGCAGCCCCACCCTGGTAAAACCATCATTCTAGCCAACTAAGCTTAGGGGTGAGGTGGGGTTTTCTTACCCAAAATTCTGCCAGTTTTCTATGAATGAGCACTTCTCAATTTGTTTTTTGCCTTTGATAATTATCCAGATCACTAAAAGGGTTTTTTTTTTTTAATTTATTTTTTATTATTTATTTTTTATTTTTTTGGTCCATTCTCCAGTTTTATACTTGTTTTGTGAATGTGCCGACCTCTTCACTCTTAGCTGGAAGTCCCCTGGTAGGAGGATTTTGGCTAGTCTGTAGAATGTGTTTGTAGAAAGTGTTGAGGATACCCTTGCAATGAAAGACCTCATCTTTGTGGATTTGGGTCTCTACTCCCCAGAATCCCAAAAACCCCTCCTCAAAGAGCATTCGGTGCTTGAGGTTCTCCAGTATGGCAGTGAACAGCTCTGCATACTCTTGTTTCATTCCTTTCACCGTCAGGGTGTAACTGCCAGGATCCCGTCTGCGTGTGCTCCCATCAGCTTTGAATCCAGGCAGCTCTCGGCCCATTAGCTGACCCAAAGGCAACAGGTGGGACCTGTTTTTGGCGGAACTGTTAAAGAAAAATGCCCTAGTCATCAGCTTGTTTCACTTTCATTTATCTCTGTCATCTGGGAATACAATATAGATAGTATCAGGAGCAACAAAAGGTACATTCTGATATTATTTTCAGTTTTTTGTCTAGACAGAGAAGACTAAGCACTTGGCTATCAGAAATACCTACCACAAAAAAATAAGAAAGACATGCTCACCAAAAGGCCAGAGGGGGGTAGCACTGCTTGTTCACTTTCTCTCTATATATTCTGTTTTAAAAGAAGAAAAAAGTTTAAACCCCACCACCCACTCATCAGGTGATTGGAGACTCTAGTTGTAAAAATGTGCTGCAGGCAGAAGTTCTGAAAAATCCCAGAAAGTGTTGAAAACATCCCTAAACAAGGTATTTTTCTTCTGCACCTTTATTGCTAAAGGTCCCAATTGCTGCCAAGAAAACTAGTGAGAATGTTAGCTGCCAAATAAAAAATTTATGACAGTGTTTGGCAAAGGACTATCTCGCTGCTTGTTTTATACATTTCCACAAGGCGCTTGAAGGCGGCCTCTTTTTTTCTTGCCCCCACAGCACCCCCTCACTTTGGGTACGTATAACTTACTGATCACTCTTCTGGGTCTGTTCTCTAATAAAAAAGCAAACTCCTATAAAGTAGGATTAAACAATATAACTTTCTTTCCCCCTTCTGTAGCTTCCTAAAATATGAGGGAAACGCTTTGAAATATGATGTGTTGCATAGAAGGGGAAAAGAGATGCTGGGATTGCGTATTTAGAATAGATACATTTAGAGGAAAGGAATAAGAACCTTTCAATTAAAAACTGTAGACTCAGCCGGGCGCAGTAGCTCACGCCTGTAATCCCACCACTTTGGGAGGCCGAGGCGGGCGTATCACAAGGTCAGGAGTTCGAGACCAGTCTGGCCAACATACTGAAACCCTGTCTCTACTAAACATACAAAAAATTAGCTAGATGTGGTAGTGTGCACCTATAATCCCAGCTACTCAGGAGGCTGAGGCAGGAGAATCGCGTGAACCCTGGAGGCAGAGGTTGCAGTGAGCCGAGATCGCGCCGCAATACTCCAGCCTGGGCGACAGTGTGAGAATCCGTCTCCAAAAAACAAACAAACAAACAAAACCCTGTAGACTCTTAGTGTTAGAAGGAGTCTTAGAAATCCCCCAGTCCTTATGTGCCCAACATCTCATGCTTTGTAGATCAGGAAATGAGGGCCCAGAAGCAGTGTGGTCACACAGTGTGGTCACACTGTGTGCCTGAGGTCACACAGCCCAGCAGCCCACCTGGGACCCGAGCCTGGCTCTCACCTTGATACCACACTCTTCCCCAAATAATCACTCCAGCCCAGCGCTGCTTTTGTTTGTTGGCATAATGCATAATCACCCCTACACACACATGTTTTATGAGCATTCGAATTTTGAGTTATTCTCCTTTATGAAAATTACAACATTTCCTTCCCCAGAACTCTTCAAAAACCTAACTCATAAAAACCAAGTCACGATACGGCAATGATACTACTAAAGTGGTATTGCCAGCCCGTATCAGTGAAGCCTCCTGGCTGTGTCAGTGAATGTTTACATGAGCCTTTTAAAAGAGGGGAAGGGTGGGGACTGTATTTAGAAAAAAAAAGTTTTTTTGAACTGAGTTTGGATGTTGATAGTGATAATTACATAGGCTGCTCGACACCCTGAAATATTTTGCCTGCCTGTCTGAGAAAGCAAAGTTATGTCTCAGTCTTTTCAAAATGCTTATCAGATTATGCTTTCAGTTGTTAATTGGTGCTGTTTAGCACATACTTCATCATCAATCTCACTTACTCAAAAGCCTATGATGCACTCTTGTTCCTTGCCTCGCCTGGCTCTGTTACAGGCATCGGCAGTAACTGTCACACACTCGGTGAGGTGGAAGCACAGGGCTGGGGCTGAGGCTGCCTTTTGCTGTGGCTGTGTTAAGGAAGCCAGTGTTATTTGATATAAAGTGCTGCGGACAGACCAGGAGTAAGCGGATTATTTCAGACAGCGTTAGGAGGTAACCAGAGGAAGATTAGCTCGACATGAGGCAGATAGCATAAGCAAATTAGAAAACCTCCCCAATTAGTACAAGAAACCCAGATTTGTGCTGTTTGTGATCTTCTGCTGAAAGGCAAAGTGTCGATGTTATGGGCTCTAGCCTTGATTCAAGTTGAAATGTTGGCATTTCCTATCAGTGCATGTTAGCATCTGAGGCTGTATACTGGCCTAATAAATGAAGTAAATTCCCGTTCTCCTGCACTGCTAAGTATTCCCCATTCCAAGGTTCTATACACTGGGTAATGTTTTACTTGGCCCTGGAATAATCTCTAGGGCATATTATAATGTTTCTATACTGGGAATATTCAACATGACTCCAATGTACCACACTTAATCTCTCTTTTGTTTGTTAGTCTTGCGGAACATGTATCATGCTGAAGTCATAAAAATGAAGTGTGCAAAATGTCAGATGCTACAAATGCAATTAGATACTTAAAAATAGCTTTCTTGGTGGCACTGCTTGAACTCTGAACTGGGCCTTGTTTTTACAAACAGGGTGGCGCTTTTCTGCTATGCTTCTGATTGTGTGCTCTGATAGGAGGCAAGGCTCTGCTTCTAAGGCCACCATGCAAACCATCAGACTGTTCTAGAATCGGACTAGGTGCTGATGTTATACGACGTCATTGCAGTTGCAGGAATGAGGTTTTTCTCTCCAGGTGCTCTGTGTACTCTCGGGCTTCTTGACCTCTGATGGTTTGCAGTCAAGCTGTGTTGGCAAAAACCCTCAACCGACTAAGTCTGACCTGTATGAAGAAGATGAAGTGCCCACACCCTTCACCCCTCACTTTTTAAGTTCTAAATGTGTTCCACATAAACTTTTATTTCACCAGAACTCAAACAACCACAAAGCTCAGAATTTATTTTGCAATTTTATCCAAGGAAAAAGGTGATGTTTTTATGTTGTAAATAGTACATATTTATTACTCCAAAATTTGCAAAATTCAAATCAAAATGCAAAATGCAAAAAAAAAAAAAAATTGTAAAATGCAAAAAATCAGAGATTTTTTTAAAATCATGATCCTGGCCAGGCACAGTGGCTCATGCCTGTAATCCCAGCACTGTGGGAAGCTAGGTGGGAAGATCACTTGAGGCCAGGAGTTCGAGACCAGCTGGGCAGAATAATAAGACCCCATCGCTACAAAAAATAAATTAGCCAGGTGTGGTGATGCATGCCTGTGGTCCCAGCTACTCAGGAGGCTGAGGTAGGAGGACTGCTTGAGCCCAGGAGGCTGAGGTGGGAAGACTGCTTGGCCCAGGAGGTTGAGGTTGCAATGAGCTATAATCACACTGTTGCACTCCAGCCTGGGCAACAGAGTGAGACTTCACCTCTAAACAATAATAATAAATAAATAAAATAATAAATAAAAAATTAAAATTATGATCCCAACACCTAGACACAATCATTATTTACATTTCAGTGTATATCTTTCCAATTTCTGTTTTACATTTATATATGTAGTTTTTGCAAAACTGAGATCATACTATGCATACTACTTGTAACACTTGCTTTTTACATAATATATTATGAGCAAGAAAATTGGTCATCCTAATGATGACTAGGGTGGGGTCAGATTCTGTTAAACTTTCTGAATCATCAAGAACAAATTTGTTCCATATAGTCTTAGTAATAATTCTACTCTTGTATAAGCTTTTCTTTGAAAATTATCAGTACCCAGATAGCATTCGTAACAACTCTCAACTCACCGATAATATATGAAATATTATCATATTACCATATTCCTTTGAGGAGAACATTGTGTTTTCTCTGCTTTTACACATGCAATCTAATTCGAGTATCACAAGAACCCACGAGGTAGGAAAAAAGGACAGATGTTGTTGTCCCTGACTTTAATCATAAATGCAAAGTGACTCACCTGGCATCACAGCCGTTTGGAACTAGAGCTAGGAAGCAAGACATTCTGTGACTTGTTATTTTCCTCACCATTGTATTGCATGTGGTCTTTGACATCAGATCCGATTTCAAATACCAGCTTTTCCACCAGCTAGCCGTGTGATCTTGGATAGCTTAACTCTCTAAGCCTCAGTTTCCTCCTCTGGAAAATGGGAATATTGACACCTTTGCCATAGATTTGTTATGAGGATTAAATTAAAAACTTTGAGTGAAGGACTTAGGATAGTAGAAATCACTAAAAAAAAAAAAAATTTATGTTTTACTCTTGTTCTTTTTTCTCCTACACATTCCCTATTACTGTTTTTTTTTTTTTTTCCTGAAAGACAGAGTCTCATTCTGTCACCCAGGCTGGAGTGCATTGGCGTGATCTCAGCTCACTGTAACCTCCACCTCCCGAGTTCAAGCAATTCTCCTGCCTCAGCTTCCCAAGTAGCTGAGACTACAGGCATGCGCCACCACGCCCAGCTAATTTTTGTATTTTTGTTAGAGACAGATTTTCACTATTTGGCCAGGCTGGTCTCTAACTAACTCCTGACCTCCAGTGATCTGCCCGCCTTGGCCTCCCAAAGTGCTGGATTACAGGCATGAGCCACTGCGCCCGGACCCCTCTTACTCTCTTATAACACTGCGAATAAAATAATCTATTACGTTTCTTTTATTCAATATACTGAATTTTTAGTTTAGCATTATTGTAAATAATCATTATTATATATATAATGAGATTATCTTATTATATTATCTTATTATATATTATATATAATAAGATACAGTAATTCAAGAAAGTGTAGAAATACATAAAGATAGAAAAAACACCCACCACCTGAATATAAACACTGTTAACACTTGGCCACGTTTCCTTCCAGTTCTTTTTCTTTCTGTGCAAAGACTTGCCATTAGTTCAACCAGTGTTTTGAAGTAATGAAAGCTAGGCGATAGTTAAGCCTTGTGTTCTGATTATAAAAGAGGTGCCCCCTTGAAATCCCAGTTGGATTTCCAAGAAGCCAATATGAGGGATCAAAAAGCTGTCACGGGGTGACACGCGGTGGCTCCCCCCTGTAATCCCAGCATTTTGAGAGGCCAAGGTGAGCAGATCACCTGAGGTCAGGAGTTCGAGACTAGCCTGGCCAACATGATGAAACCCTGACTCTACTAAAAAATATTTTTAAAAAAATTAGCCAGGCATAGTGGCAGACACCTGTAATCCCAGCTACTCGGGAGGCTGAGGCAGGAGAACCACTTGAACTCCGGAGGCCAAGGTTGCAGTGATCCAAGATTGCACCACTGCAGTCCAGCCTGGGTGACAAAGCAAGACTCCATCAAAAAAAAAGCAGAAAGAAAGCTGTCATGGGTCTGCAGAGGGGTGTGAGAAGGTCTCACGAACCTAAGACATGCAAGTGAACTAATGAATTCCCAACCCACTGATCTCATGGTCTAGGAACAATTCAAGTAAAATGCAGCCCACCTCTTCACAAAACTGCTTCCTCTCATATAAAAGAGGTTCTGGACAAGCAGAGGCCACCATCTGTCAGGCCCCAAGTTGGCCCTGGTGTGGGCGAGTCCTTGAAAGAATCACTCTACTACAACCCCTGGGAGGGAATGTTCTTCCTGGGCCTGTGAAAGGCATTCTGTTTAGGCTGAAAGGAAATTTCCTATAGCCAAGCATCTCCTGTCAGCTCATTTGATAGTTCTCTATCAAGTAAACCATTAGTGAATACATTGATCCTTTTTTTTCCCCCTTTCTGCGGTTCTGCCTTGGCTATTCCCAAGATTTCTCTGAACCAGTTGGGCAAAATTGATTTTTATTAGTTCCACTGGCCTTGTGGAAAATTATCTCATGAACTGGTTTTTATAGGAAGACTCAAAGCATAGCACAGGGTGAAAAATAAGCCTATAGCAGTCAAAACTGTTGTCTGAAATGTCTTCAGACTGGAAGGCTGAATTTATTGCACAAAACAAGTACTAGCAAGGCGGAGGTGTGCAGTCCTGCTCATTATCACTGGAAAGGGGAACCAAAAAGCGGAGTGAAAAATTAAATTTTAATAATGCCAGTGATATTTTCTAAATCTTTCCTGACAGAAAGATTCTCATTATTTTTATCTGTCTCCGAGTAGGTTCTTTTAGTGCCATCTCAGAAATGGCCTCAGCTATGATTGTTTTCCAGGCTTTAAAGCATCTAAAAAAACAAATATATACAGAGAGAAATATGCTTTAGATTGTTCGAGGAAGGGCCGTGACCGTGGCAACATCCCGGCTAGTGTATTGCAGCCAACATTTGCTGGGAACGCCTGCAGCTTTCACAAAAGCGGTCCATGTCGTTAAGACAATTGCTGTAAATCCCCCCAACAAAGAGGACCCAAAATCCACTGCAGCTGGCTACAGGAAGAGCCCAGGGACCCCGAGTCCCAAGTTTGGGTTCATTCTAGAAACCTCTCTATGCTGGCTGGCCATGAAAGGAAATTGAAGAAAAAAAAAAAAAGTAAGATATCCTATTGTTTTAGTAAATCTGAAAACTCACATTCCAAGTGATACAGAATTTTGGGGGACAGGAGGGAAACTAAAGGCAGAATCATTAAAGTAGCCAATCTGTGATAAAGTGATGATTTTTTGTCTGTTTGTTTTCTCACCTCTTCAGTGCCTGTGTATGAACCTGTCTTGGTCCCAAAAGGAATTAGAGCATTTACCTAAATATACGCAAGACAATAAGATTGAATATTTACAAAATGAAGTAATGGGGAGACCAGTATACAAACTGTGGAATCACCTATACATTTGTAAGAGGTGGCCCACAGGTTTCTCTCTGGGCATTCTGGCGGCCGACGTGGAGAGAGCAATGGTTTCAGCTATGTGAGTCAGTATCTGTGAGATAGAAACTCAGCTTTTTCTCCTACTCTGATGACAGACAACACTTTCTCGTGGGACCTCTTCACAGGGACACACACTGTGCAGGTTAGTAAACAACAGGCTCCAAAGCATCCTTCCAGGGAGGACAGTGAGCCCTGCAGGGCGCTCTGACCGTCCTCCTTTCCTCAGGCTGGCGGTGTTAGGTCAGTGCGGCTGTGAACCAAAGCAACGCTGTGCAGATGGGACACTCAGGGGGCTCAGCTGCTCCAGGGTCGACCTCAGAGCCTCCAGCAGGAGAGGTGGACCCCAGTTCACTCGGCTCCTCAGCCAACACTGTCTCTCGGCTGGGCTTTCAACACGTCTTCCACAGGAGAGAATTTCAGGTTGTTCCCTTTGCTAAGGACCTGGAGTGGAAACGCCTTATTATTGGTACTTAAGGGCCATCGTGTTGTCTAGTAGCCAGTTAGGGGGTCACATATCACCATCATCTGTGAAAATTAAGGCCAGGGAGCTTGAAGGGAATGTCCCCAAAGAATGACAGAGTGAAAGTTCACTCTCTCTTTGCAAGACGCAGGCTGCCTTTTGACTTAGTCTGTATGAAGATCCCTCCTAATTCATGGGTGATTTTCCTACTCATTGCTGCCAAATACAGGCCCTGAGAGAGTGATCAAAGGATCAAAGGCCACACTACTCCTTGGCAACTAGTTTTCTTTGTCTTTATCAAGTCCACAAATACAGTTCTTGGTGCCCATCCTCAAGGGTGCTGGGTTCTCATATGTTTACTGCCATTTTAAAGATGGATAAACTGAGGCACTATTTGTTCTCCCTAAGATTACACAGCAAATTGTAGGTAGAGGCAACCCTACAAGGCTGCCTTTGCTCCTCACCCTCCAAGAGAGACCTCTGGCCTTCCCATTCCAGGCCTCCTGACCCCTAACACGCTGCATAGAAAATGCACACCATTCTCCCCAGGAGTCACCAGCTGGGCTTTTCCAGCCACGTGCTACAGACCATGCCAAGGTCAGAGGGCTGCAGGTGTGCGGTCCAGCCCTGACCTCTGCTTATGCTTCTCGTGAGAGTCCATGAGGCACGCACAAGCTGGTTTCTGGCTCCTGTTGACCCCTCCCTGGCCTTTGACTCCACGGTTAGGAATCGGTTATGGGCTAAGTTGGATGATCTCAGTGTAGACCCTGGTTATTGATGCTGCTACAGAGGCTGAACTTCAGGCTTCTGAGAGCCACGGGGTCAGGAGGGCTGGGCTTTTCCCGCCTCCAGGGGAGTCTCCAGGAGGGTAAGGCAGGGCGCTCACCACCACTCCCTCTTCCTTTTAATTTCTTCCTTAATAACTAGTCAGAGGTCGCAGACTGAAGGCTCACAGGGTGAGTCTACCCCACAGATGTGCTTTCTTTGGCCATCCAGTGTTTTGGAAAACTTTGACTTAGTTGCCAATATTTAAAACTTGGGAGATTTCACAAAGAGAACACCATTTCTGGCTTATCTTGGCAAATCAGAAGGTCTCAGTCCCAACAGCAGTCAGCAGCAGCCCCTCGCTTTAGAAAAAGGGCCGGTGCCCCCGTTCTCCCAGTCCCTGCCCCTGATGCCTACAGCCTGCAGACTGGATCTCCCCCACCCTCACAGGACTTTCTTCCTTGGTTAGAGAGAAGGATACGCCTTCCCAGGCTGGCAGGTGATGTGGCTTCACCTGCACAAACCTGGGGGCTCTGTTATCTGATCATTACCCCACCCCACCCTCCTCCCAGCCTAAGAACTATGAGTCAATCATCCTGCTTATCGTTAATGAGCCTTGGGGGGAGGCGTTCTTAACCCAGAGTTCACCTGCTCAGATCTGATTAATGCTGCTTTGGGGTATGTGAAGTCAGTTTAACATTATGAAGGAGATATGACAAGTTTGAACAGACAGCACACACTCTGCAGCAGTCTCATTCAATGTCCAACTAAGAAAACAGGGCAGCCCAGGGCTTAGCCACAGCTGGACACCCCTCCACCTGGGCTGGGGGCACTAGGCAACGAGCAGTGGCCCTGGAGCCCAGAGAGAGAGAGAGACAGTTATGATGTTAGGATCTAGAAAACGTAACCACATCCCCCAAGAGTTGACAGAGATGCAGGTGGCTGATAAGCCTCTGCCAGAATGTTTTTCCTTTCTGACATCAGGAAAGAAAAAGGTGTTAAATAAATGACTCTTAAGTGGTAAGTATCGAATGTCAGATCTTAGGGAAAATAAAGCCTATCACAAAAGCCAAGGCAGCCAAGTCTTCACCAGTATGTTCCAGGAGAGGCATCTTGGCCGTCAGGCAGTATCCCCAGGGAAGCTCACGGAGCCACAGAGGAGCTGAAGGCAGGGATTCCAGGCGAGTAGCTCAGCCTGGACCGGACAATCCAAGCTAATCAGGACTAAGACCAGATGTGCCCTGTTGAGCCCTGGTCATCTGCAGGAATCTGAGGAGGGATTTGCAGGCTTTCAGAGCAAGGCACCTGAAGCAGGAGGCTGCCTGCATGAGGGGGTACAGCCAGACAAGGAGGAGTTTCAAGAACTAATGTGGGGAGATGGGTGAGTATGATAGGAGTGGAGTAATAATAGTTCCTATAGTTATTTATTGAGCAATTACCGTTGGCCAGGCACTGATCTAAGCACTTCACATTGAATTAAGCCATTTATTTATTAATGTAATTCATTAACAGAATGCTGCTATTATTAGCCCCATTTTACCAGTATAGGGAAAGCACAGCATTGGCTCTTTGGAGCATGCCAATTCCTTGTATTGGTACCGTTTTCTTTCATAGAGACCTGATGGTAGATTGTTCACTCTTTATTTTGCCAAGTAAGAAAGAGTAATTTCCAATGAGAGACTACATTTCTAATGTCCAAGAAAAGACTCTGGGACATCTTCTCCTACTATCACTGCATAAAGAACATTTTCACTTTCACAGTAAACCAGTCAAGAGGATGTAATCTCAGAGAAGGAATGCAGTCACTTAACCAATGCTGCACAACTGGTGTGTGGTAGATCCTAGATTCGAATCCAAGCAAGTTGGCTCCAAAAATGAGCTCAACCTCCACCCGAATGTAGTCTGTGGTTTCTCTGGAGGCTGAAAAGGATGAGGGACCTTCATGCAGGAAAGAGCTTGGTGGGTTACTGGTTCAGCAGGGCAGTAAGTTTACTTCTCAATAAAGGGTCAGGACTCAGTAGGGGTGGAGAACCTTCTCCAGCAGATTTTCCCAGGATGGCCAGCAGGAAGTGGGAGAGTGAGGAGTACCTAAAGCTGGGGTTTGGGGAGGGGTCATCCTGGCCCAGACACCCATCACGTCTGCCCTGGGCTGAGAACTTTCAGGGCCACCTCTGGAGTGGGCCTGGCCTTTTCCCTGGGTAGGCCTGAGCCGTCAGATCTAGGTCCTAATACATAAGGATAGTTATAAAAATTCAATGACATCTTGTATGCAATAAACCAGAAAAAGATACTTTCTTTTTAAGTCTGTCCGGAAGTTATACAGATCTTCACAAACCTTGCGGAAGATACTTGGGAGAGCTTCCTTTATTACCATTTCATGGATGGGGAAACTCAAGGACCTGTAGTCCTTTCGCAGATTCGCACAGTGAGCCTAGCTAGTTCTTCCATCTGATTTTCTTTCTGCCTAGAACTCTGTTCCAACAGATCCACTACAATAAATCTTCAGCAGACCTGATTCTTTCTGTAGTGTATCCCCTCACCCATATGTTATGTAAAAATAAAAAATCGTGTGTTACAAGGTCATTGGCAGCTCCCAGAGAACACTTGCCATTCTTTCTGTCTCAGACTCTTTGGTGAGGGATCAGGTGATCACGCGTTTACCTAGAAGACATAAAGTAAGCCCCTTAAAAGGCTGAAAGGAGACAGGCAATGTGCCAGTGATTAAAGAAAGCTGATGAAATATGCTGCAGAATAAAATGAATATTACCTTAGTAATGTACTGCGTATTTACATTAGGCACTAAGTGAAGAATTGGTTGACTTTGGTTAATCAGTGCCCTGCACTACCAACAAAAATAAACTTGCACCTGGTTGTGGTGGCTCGCACCTGTGATCCCAACACTTTGGGAGGCCAAGGCAGGAGGATCGCTGGAGCCCAGGAATTTGAGACCAGCCTGGGTAACATAGGGAGACGCATCTCTACTAAAAAGTTTTGTAAATTAGCCAGGCATAGTGGCGTGCACCTGTGGTCCCAGCTATTCGGGAGGCTGAGGCAGATCACTTGAGCCCGGGAGGTTGAGGCTGTGGTGGTCAGTACCACTGCACTCCAGCCTGTTGAGCCCGGGAGGTTGAGGCTGTGGTGGTCAGTACCACTGCACTCCAGCCTGGGAGCGGGGACCTTGTCTCAAAAAAAAACGTAAAAATAAGTTTGTGTACTCAATGACTGTGAATATAGAAAACAATATAAAGCTATCCAAGACTCTTCCATCAAAGAACCAAGAAGGATCTAGTAAAGATTCTAAGACACACGGTTATATAAATAATGATCTGTGTGCTGTACGGTGGTAGAAGATGGGGCTGGGGAAGTGGGTTGAGGCTTCGGTTACCTCCTCTGTAAAAATGGGGATGATAATAGGCCCCAGCTCAGAGGGTTGTGGTGACGGTTCAGGCACAGTGTATAAAATGCCAGAACAGCGCCTGGCCTGGAGTAAAGCCCAGCCAACCTGAGCTGCTCCTGCAGGCATCCCTGCTGCCATGGCTGCAGCTGTCCTCGCTGCAGCGGATGTTGTTGCGGCCGCATTCTCTAGAAGAATCACCGAAGAGTACTGCTGGGTGGGATTTTCTAGCCCCATACTTTACAGACGTTCAGATTTCTTGGAATTGACCTTTTCGTTTTTTTTTAAGTACAGGCCTATTGGAAGATTGTCCACTATTTATTTTGCCAAGTAAGACAGAGTAATTTCCAAGGGAGAGTACAATTCCAATGTCCAAAGAAGGACACTGGGGGAAAACCCTGCCATCTACACTCGTCATCACTCCATAAAACAAGGGACATTTTGACACTGAAACAGTGGAAAGGGCATATTCTCAGAGAAAAGGGCAGCCTCGAAATTGAGTAATCTTGGTTTTAAGAAAAAAGCTTCCTTCTGATGTTACTCTTCTTTTCCCACTTCAGCCTTGGCCTGCAGTTGGGGACCACTTTTCCCAGTCATCCCATGCCCCGTCTTCTTTTTATTTTATTTTATTTGTTTATTTTTTGAGATGAAGTTTCGCTCATGTTGCCCAGGCTGGAGTGCAGTGGTTCAGTCTTGGCTCACTACAACCTCTGCCTCCTGGGTTCAAGCGATTCTCCTGCCTCAGCCTCCCAAGTAGCTGGGATTACATACATGTGCCACCACGCCCAGCTAATTTTGTATTTTTAGTAGAGATGGGGTTTCACCTTGTTGGCCAGGCTGGTCTCAAACTCCTGATCTCAAGTGATCCACCCGCCTTGGCCTCCCAAAGTGCTGAGATTACAGGCACGAGCCACCACACCCAGCTTCCTTCTTCATTTTAGAGAGAAGTGGGTTTGGGTTGGGCTTATGAAGAGGTGGGGCCACTGATGGGTTTGAGTTGCTGTCACGTACAGACACCGTGAGAGGCAGTGACCACTTGAATGAGAAAGAGTGTGATAGTGAAACAAAAGTGGGCCTGGGGCCGGAAGACCTGGCTGTGCCCCAGGTAGCTGACCCTGGGCACATATCTTCCCCTCTCAGGGCCTCAGTGTCCTCAACTCTAAAATGAAGAATCTAAGCCAGATGTGGTGATGTGCACCTGTGATCCCAGCTACTCAGGAGGCTGAGGTGGGAGGATCACTTGAGCCCAGGAGGTGAAGGCTGCAGTGAGCGGTGATCGTGCCACTGCACACCAGCCTGGGCAACAGAGTGAGACCCTGTCTCTAAAAAAATAAAATAAAATGAAGAATTTAGACTAGGGCGTGGAGGCCTTTTTCAGCTCTAGCCATCTACAGACCTGTGAGGAGTTAAATATACCTTACATTTCTAGAACATCCTTATTTAATTCTCTTCAAGTTCTTTCCAAGCCCTTTGATTGAAGCGAGCTGCCTTGATCCTATCTGGGAGTCTGCAGCCAGCAAAGCCACTCTGCAGGCCCCCTGCCATTGTCAAGTCCGTATTTAAGAATGGCAGTGGCCATGGTGCCCAGGCTGAAATTTGATGTACACATTTGGCAACATAGAGTGCAATGTAACTACACATTACTGATCAAAACCCATCAGATTTATCAGTGGGCTCTGACAGGTACTTGCTGGCTGCCTTCCCAGGCTGGGAAGGTATCCCTGAGCCAGCCAATGCCATGCCCTCCCCTCCCTTTTGATGTTTGTGGGAGAGAAGGCTCGGCTGTGCTCGGGAGACTGTCAGCATGAGGCCCAGATGGATACCAGCCTGTGGGAACCAGAGGCCTGGCAGGCTTGGGAAGCAGCAGCTTCCTGGATTACTGCCTCCACCTTCCCATCCAGCCACTGGAAGTTTCCTAGGCAGCTTCTCCAGCCTCTGACAACCAGTGCCTCTCACCTTTCCTGAAATACCGTCTCCTTTTACAGAATGATTTGCCAACTGCACACATGTAAAGAGCTTTTCAAAGTGCTTTAAAATCTTTAATGAGCTAATCCTCTCCTTCCTCCCTGGGGTGGTTGATGAGTTGCTGATTTTGTTTGGGAAGAAACTGAAACCCAAATGTCATGGGGTGACTTGCTCTAGGTCGCCCCAGGTAAATACTGGATTATGGGCACACAACACATTGTCCCGGCCCTGGCATTACTCTAATTGCGGCCTTTGTTGTGAGGCTTCTGTCATTCATTGATTGCTCATTGTGACACCATAAGTTCCCATAGGGCAGGGACTCTGTGTTTCCTTTGTTCTTCAGAGGGACTTCAGCCAGACCTGCCAGACCTGTCTGTGCAGCTCACGCCTTGTCTAAGACCACCACATTCTTCAACCAAGGAGGGCCGCCCTAGGTACATTTTAGATTTTTTTTTTTTTTTTTTTTTTTCCTGAGACAGAGTCCTGCTTTGTCTCCCAGGCTGGAGTGCAGTCGTGCGATCACAGGTCACTGCAGCCTTGAACTCCTGGGCTTAAGCAATCCTCCCACCTCAGCCTCCAGAGTAGCTGGGACTAAAGGTGTGCCCCACCACGCCCGGCTTTTTTTTTTTTTTTTCTTCTTCTTTACTTTTTGTAGAGACTTGGGTCTCACCATGTTGTCCAGGCTGGTCTCAAATTCCTGCCCTCAAGCGATCCTCCCACCGTAGCTTCCCCAATGTGTGGAGATTACAGTTGTGAGCCACTGTGCCCAGCCAGTAGCTTTTAGCTTTTAGATCACAAGTGGTCAAATCACAGACAGTGGGTCTTATCCAGCCTTCCTCCTGTTTCAGCCACAGGCTAATAGTAGTTTTACATTTTTAAATGGTTGAAAAAAACTCAAAAGAAGAATTTTTGACACGTGAAAATTATACAGATTCAAAATTATACAACTCAGATTCCAGTGTCTGTAAATAAAGATTTCATTGGAACACAGCCATGCTTATTCATTGACATACGTCACTGGCTGCTTTACACTACAAGAACAAAGCTGAGTAGTTGTGACAGACTGTGGAGTCCCCAAAGCCTAAAATGTTTAGTTATGGGTTAAATTGCAGCCCCTCACCTTAATTTATATGTCGAAGTACTAACCTCTAGTACCTCAGAATATGACTTTATTTGGAAATAATGTCTTTGCAAATGCAATTAGTTAAGATGAGGTACGGGAATAGGGTGGACCCCTGAGCCAATGTGACCGGTGTCCTTATTAAAAGGAGAAACTTGAACACAGGCACTCACACAGAGATACCACCTTGTGAAACCAAAGGCAGAGATGAGGGAATGCATCTACAAGCTAAGGGACCCCAAAGATAGCTGACACCCCACCAGAAGCTGGGAGAGAGGCATGGATCAGACCCTTGCACTGCTCTCTCAGGGAACCAACCCTGCCAACACCTTGACCTTGCACTTTGGCCTCTAGAACTGGGAGACGATCACTTTCTGTTGTTGAAGCCACCCAGTCTGTGCGACTTTGTTATGCCAGCCCTAGCACACTAATATACTGACTGTCTGGCCCTCTACAGAGTTGGCTGATTCCTGTTAAGCTCTAAGTATTAAGAAAAATTTAGAAACAGGGCAAAGCAACTCTAGTCTGCAGTCAGGACCTAATCTAGATATGCCAGGGCTCAGGGACTGGCTCTGGCTCCTTGGTTCCTTGCTGGAGAAAGTGCTCATCTCCCTGCCCATCAAAACTCATCCCTCCTATGTCCCAGTCCCTCAGGTCTCTCGGATGACTGACTACACCTAAATTGATGTTAGCCAGCTGGGGCTACTAGTGGCTAATGATGGCTTGGTAGATTGGCCCAGGGACAGCATCTAGTTTTCTTCCTATTTTGATGATGATGATGATGATGATGATGATGATGATGATTTTGAGATGGAGTCTCACTGTGTCACCCAGGCTGGAGTACAGTGGCAAGATCTTGGCTCACTGCAACTTCCACCTCCCGGGTTCAAGCAATTCTGCCTCCGCCTCCCGAGGAACTGGGACTACAGGCACTTGCCACCACACCCGGCTAATTTTTGTATTTTTAGTACAGATGGGATTTTACCATGTTGGCCAGGCTGGTCTCAAACTCCTGACCTCAGGTGATCTGCCCCCCTCCACCTCCCAAAGTGCTGGGATTGCAGGCGTGAGCCACCGTGCCCGGCCTTATTTTTTTATTTTTGAGATAGGGTCTTGCTCTGTTACCCAGGCTGGAATGCAGCGATGCAATCATTGCTCATTGCGATTTCAACTTCAGGCTTAAGCAGTTCTCCTGCCTCAGCCTCCTTAGTAGGTGGGAGCACAAGCACATGCCACCACACCTGCCTTTTTTTTTTTTCACAGAGATGGGGGTCTCTCTGTGTTGCCCAGGCTAGTCTCAAACTCCTAAGCTCAAGCGATCCTCCTGCCTCAGCCTCCCAAAGGGCTGGGATTTCAGGCATGAGCCACTGCACCTGGCCTTCTTCCTGTTTTAAATGGCCTATTCCAGAGGCAGGAGTTTTGTGAAATGAGTGTTGTGGCACATGCCCCCTCAGTCCCCTTATCTCACATGACTTCAGGAAACTGCTCTGCTCATGAATGGAAATTCTTATTCTGAGATGTAAGAATCAACAGCTCCCAAAGACTGTGAGCCCCACAGCTGCATGCAAAGCTTCTGTGAACTCAGCTGGGACTGACCTGTCCTTTGGAGGAGGACTTAGTGTAGATCCACAGTAAATGTGCAGTGCAGCCATGGGGAAGAAGTTGGAGACATGGAGAACAGTCATCATGAAACCCAAGATAAGATCACCAGCTCCATATGATGGTCTGGATCTGAGCACTCCGTATATTCATTTTCTAGGGCTGCCATAACATCGTGGCTTAAATGCAGTTATTCTCTCATAGTTCCAAAGACTAGAAGTCTGAAGGTAAGGAGTTGACAGGGCGATGCTCTCTCCAAAAGTGTAAGGGAAGAATTCTTCTTTGCCCCTTGCAGCTTCTGGTGGCCCAACATTCCTTGGCATGTGGCAGCATCATTCCAGTCTCTGCCTCCATCTTCACATGTCCCTCTTTGTCCTCTCTTCTTTTAAGGACATCAGTCATTGGATTTAGGGCCACCCTAAATCTGGAATGATTTCCTCTCAAGATCCTTAATGAAGTCTGGGCACAGTGGTTCATGCCTGTCATCTCAGCACTTCGGGAGGTCAAGGCAAGAGGATCACCTGAGGTCAGGAGCTCGAAAGTAGCCTGGCCAACATGGTGAAATTCCATCTCTACTAAAAATACAAAATTAGCTGGTTTCGGTGGCACACACCTGTAATCCCAGCTACTTGGGAGACTGAGGCAGGAGAATCACTTGAACCAGGGAGGCGGAGGTTGCAGTGAGCCGAGATCACACTATTACACTCCAACCTGGGCAACAAGAGTGAAACTCTGTCTCAAAAAAAAAAAAAAAATCCTTAATGAATCACATCCACAAAGACCTTATTTCCAAGCTGGACATGGTGGCTCGGCATGGGGCTCGTGACTGTAATCCCAGCACTTTGGGAGGCCGAGGCAGGAGAATCTCTTGAGGCCAGGAGATCGAGACCAGCCTGGGGAACAAAGTGAGATCCTGTGTCTACAAAAAAAAAAATTTTTTTTTTTTTGAGACGGGGTCTCTCTCTGTCGCCCAGGCCGGAGCGCAGTGGCCAGATCTCAGCTCACTGCAAGCTCCACCTCCCGGGTTTACGCCATTCTCCTGCCTCAGCCTCCCGAGTAGCTGGGACTATAGGCGCCTGCCACCTCGCCCAGCTAGCGTGTGTTTTTTTTTTTTTTTATTTTTTAGCAGAGACGGAGTTTCACCGTGTTAGCCAGGATGGTCTCGATCTCCTGACCTCGTGATCCACCCGTCTCAGCCTCCCAAAGTGCTGGGATTACATGCTTGAGCCACCATGCCCGGCACAAAAAATTTAAAAATTAGCCAGGTGCAGTGGTGCATGCCTGTAGTCCCAGCTACTTGGGAGGCTGAGGCGGGAGGATCACTTGAGCCCAAGAGTTCAAGGCTGCAGTGAGCTATGATTGCACCAGTGCCCTCCAGCCTGGGCAATAGGCCAAGACTCTGTCTCTTAAAAATAAAAACTAAGGTCACCTTCTGAGGTTCCAGGTGGACATGAATTTCCAAATAAGGTCACCTTCTGAGGTTCTAGGTGGACATGAATTTGCAGGGACACTGTTCAATCCAGTACAGTCAGTATGATTTAAAGTGAGAGGCCGGGCACAGTGCCTCATGCATGTAATCCCAGCACTTTGGGAGGCTGAGGTGGGCAGATTACCTGAGGTCAGGAGTTCAAGACCAGCCTGGCCAACAACATGGCGGAACCTCATCACTACTAAAAATACAAAAATTAGCCTGGTTTGGTGGCAGCACCTGTAATCTCAGCTACTCAGGAGGCTGAGGCAGGAGAATCACTTGGACCCAGGAGGTGGCGGTTACAGTGAGCTGAGATTGTGCCTCTGCACTCCAGCCTGGTTGACAAAGCGAGACTGTGTCTCAAAAATTAAAAAAATTAAAAAAAGAAAAGAAAGTGAGAGAATCCCCAACCATACTTGCTCCAGTCAATGGGGAATTGTTTGGCTCCTGTAACTGGGAAGCTGAAGTGTGACTCTTCAGGTTTCAGACACACAGCAGAAAGAGGAAGCAGGGGTTCAAATATGTCTTCAGGAATCCGTCTCTTTCTCTTCATCTCTCGGCTCTGCATTCCTCTAGTGTCGGCTTCTTTCAGGCAGCCTCGTCCAGTACGGTAGTAAGAATGGTCCTTGGCAGCTCCAGGTTCTCACTGTCCTGACAGTCAATCTCAGTAAAGACAGTATCTTTTTCCTGATTTTCCAGTAAGAATCCCAAGAGGAACTCCATCTGGCTTGGGTGGCAGACCAATCCTTGAGCAAAGGGTAGTGCAACAGCTAGAGAGCTATAATTGGCTGGGCCTACCTGGGTCCTATGCCCACCTGTGGAATCAGAGTGGGGTCAGCCTCCCTGAATTATTGGGATGGGGCTGAAGATTCCTCCTAGAGATGCAGGACATAGAAGACCCAAGATGGGCATTAGTAGGCAGCATGATAACCACACAACTCTAGCTCAGAGGCAAACATGTCCCCAGCTCTGAAAATAACCCTTCCAATTAAAGTGAGTGTTTGAGGCAGATGACGATCAACTGTTTCTCCTACTCCTATTTTCATTTCTTTCTGGTGAATACTAACGTTGAATTGGATATAGAATTTAAAGAGCTTTCCCTTGGCCCATGTTTTGGGAAGTGCCCAGAGAGAAGCAGATCCGGGCTCATTTGCTCAGAATTTATCCCATGCTTTCACGGTTGCTAATTACTGTTCTGTCAGACCCCAAAGGTGGGGCATCATTATTCAGGGCCAGTCGGCCAGGCGGGAAGGCAGGTACAGGATGCGGCTCTGAACCTGTAAAGTGTCTGCCACTCTCCAGCTAATGAATACAGGCTTGTAAAAGAGTTGGGACTCTGCTGGCATCCTTAATGGGACAGTGGCTAACAGCTAAGTCCTAAAGCTGTGCTTGTCTACAAGCAGCCCTTAGAAATCAGGAGAACAGTAACTACGTGACCCTGAGCACATGTAGGTAGAGTCTCTCATTTCTTCACTCAGCAAGCATTTTTTGAGAACATTTATGCCAAGCTCTGTGTTAGGCATCAGGGATACAAAAGACAAAGGAAATTCGGTCTGTGGAAGGTCCACTTTTTACTGGGGACTGTAGTCAATGTACTGGAAAGAGAGATGCGTAGGGAGATGGGAGAATACAAGAGGGGCATAGCCAGGAAATGCCTCTTGGAAGAGGAGGGAAGAATGCACGTATGTCATAGATCAAGGACTTGGTTTGGAATCAGGGTGACTCAACCGAAAAATGCTTTTTGGTCTTAAATAACAGAAGACCCAATTCAAACTGACTTTGGAAAATAAAGTCAGTTTATTTTCTCATATAAGTTAAAGTCCAAAGAAAGGGTGGTTTGATTAAAACAAAAAAAGAAGTTCACTGTCGACCTGGCACGGTGGCTCACACTTGTAATCCCAGCACTTTGGGAGGCTGAGGTGGGCAGATCACCTGAGGTCAGGAGTTTGGAACCAAGCTGGCCAACATGGTGAAACCCCATCTCTACTAAAAATACAAAAATTAGCCGGACGTGGTGGCAGATGCCTGTAATCCCAGCTACTCTGGAGGCTGAGGCTGTAATCCCAGCTACCTGGGAGGCGGAGGTTGCAGTGAGCTGAGATCGCACCACTGCACTCCAGCCTGGAGACAGAGCATGACTCCGTCTCAAAAAAAATAAATAGATAAATAAAAATTAAAGTTCTCTGTCTTCGGGACTGGGGTTCTATTTCTCTGCCCACTGTCGGTCAGCTTCTTTCTTGGGTTGCCTTCCCTCAATAATCAAAAGGGCTGCAGTGGATCCAGCCTAACACCCACACACCAAACTGTCCAGGTGACCCGGCATTTCAAGCAAAGTTGCTGAGATCCACTCTGTTGAACGGGCTTCAGTCACAAGCCTGCTCCTGGTCCAGTTACCATGGCCAGGGTCATGGAATGTACTGACCATTGCAGCCTCAGTACCCCTGGAGCTGGGGTAGCGTGAGCTGTGTGGAATAGGGAAACGAACGCAGCCACTGTAGATCTGCTATACACAGGAAGCAGACGCCTGGCTAGGCCTGGTGAGGCCTCGTGCGTGGTATCATCACTCATCAATACACAGGAGCACTGGCTGGAAGAAGCTCCTGATTCTTCAGTGAAAAATGTCGTGACCAAGAGGTCAGGAAAGTTTCCCAGCTCTTGAAAACCAAGAGGCAAAAACCTGTTCTTCAAGGAAAAAGAAAAAAAATCTTATCAGTCCTCATGATACCTTGGCTTCTGAAATACATGAAACCAGAGCCTCTCTTGGCTTGGCCAGATGCCTCCTCTTGTCTGAGAGGCGGACAGTAGCGTATCACTCAGAGTAGCTTATGGTATTCGGCAGTGAAAAACAACCCCCAGTCCTCAATGGCTCAACGCAAGTCTAGGTGTGACACACCTAGGAGTGTGACACTCCCAGGAGACACACCTGTCTCCAGGACAGTGGCTCTTTACATGATGACTGCAGGATCCGGGCAGAAGATGTTACCACCGTCCTGTAACTTGCACTCTCTGGAACCATACAGTCACCCCCACGATCAAAACCGCAGGAAGAGCCAGCTAGAGACAAACACTGGAAGTTAGATGCCTCCACCTGGGAGTGACACTCAGAACTTTTGCTCTCATTTCTTTAGCCAAAGCTAGTTCCAAGACCACGCCTAACATTAAGGTGAGTGCATCCATGCCTGGAAGTAGAGGAGAACCGGATATTGGAGAACACTCGTAATGCCTGCTCCAGTGGAATTCCTGGACTCCTCGAGCAAGAGCAGAGAACTGTGCCAGGTGCCGCGCCTGCCCCCTGCACTGGAACCAGCCTTCTGTGATTCCGGCTGCCACACGCAGGAGCTCATTTCCAGGCTGGGAGGAGACTGGCAATGGAAAGATTAACTGCTCCCTGGGTTCCACATGGGGATCAGTACTTTCAATAGTACTTTGTGAGTTCAGCCTCAAAGTAAATGGTTAATTCATCTTGTATCAACAGCACTGTGATTCATAATGTAAACTTGGAGAATCCTTGATGTTTCGGGCCCACATTCCTTTTATTTTGGCTCTGCATTCTTTTAAAGCCACAGTGTGCTCATTTAATAGAATGCAGCATGCAAATGCACAAGTTTTTGCCTGGAGGCAATTTAGCCTGGCTGTTTCAATGGATGTCTTCTTTCAAGTGTATATTCTTTCTTAAATTATTTACTGGGTAAACACACTTTGCATTTTCAAAAGGGAGATTAAGACGGCTTGCTGCAGACCTAGTTCAACAGAAAGCTCCCCGCTTGCCCAAAGTTAGGAGGAAGTTACTTTGGGCTTCTCCCCAAGTTCCCTCGCCACCATCTCACTAGCTGGGAACCCCTTGGCCTGGCTGGTTTTTCTGATTCTCTCCAAACTCTGCATTCCTTTCTGCTTTGCCTACAGCAATATGGGCCGGCAGCCCCTGGCTGCAATTGCAACTAGGCTTCCTCACAGATGGGGTCCACCAATGCCAGCCTGTAGTTCCCCCTTCCAAACTGGCTCGGTCCTATCCACCCAGATGCCCTGAGAGTTCACTTTTCTGGTCCTGAGGGGGGGACCACATTTGCACAACTCCTTTGAGATCCAAAGCTGGGTGGACGGCCCAGCCAGTCAAGCTTACTTAGAGCTCTCTCTGTTCCAACTCTTTCCCCACCCCCATCTACTCTGCCTCCCAAATGTCTGCCGGTATTTGGTTTGAAAGCAAATGCCCTTTCCTGCTGACACCCCGCCCCAACCCAGCACACAGGAGTTCCTTCTAGCTTGGGGAGAAGACCCAGTAGTACTCTGAGAAGGCGTGATGGTGGGAAGTTTCATCTTTGGCGGGGCTTGCTTCAACTTTGAACTTTAGTCTTTTCCATGCAGACTCCCTGAGATTTTCCTGCAAATTAATTGCACAGACTTATTCTCCATTGTCCTTTGAATGGAAGATTACAGTTACCAGAGACTGCGTTCTTTCATGATCACTCTTTGGGCAGTTCTCTTGAATACCTGTGTGCCAGCAGCGGTGCCATGTGCTGGGGTGGTAGAGGTGAATCTGCATGGCCCCAGTCCACACAGGTTGGGCCCTTGGAAGCGGGCGGTGGAGGGGAAGCCACCAGGCCCTGTGGGTGCACCAAGGAGGGGGTGAGGCCCAATTAGGAAGGCTAGGGAGGCCCTGTGGGCGCACCAAGGAGGGGGTGAGGCCCAATTAGGAAAGCTAGGAAAGAGCTGAGGATTTAGGGATTCCTGTGTATTCATATTTCTTACCATGCCTCAGATTGAACAAGTAACACCCACAGTTAATCCTTTCTAAATTAGCATCATGGATGCCTTGGGGTCCTCAACCCACAAATAAAATGGTTGTCAACCAAGCTGTACAAGAGACACACTACTGTAGATTACGGTAGGCAGAATTTTAAAGAGTTTTCATGCTTTTAATCTGTTTCACTGCTGAGTTTCAATTTTGCTGATTTCCGTTGCAAGTCTGATGAGGGTGACTGTGGTAAATAGAGATTTTGACAGTGACTTGGGCAAATGGGATGTGTAGGGACTGTTCTGAAGACTTCTGTCCTTTCCAGAGAAAAGGGGGAAAAAAATCAATTTAGGTTTTAAACAGAGCCACCAAGTAGCACCGATCAGTGTTCATAATTAGCCTCCCTATAATAAGCCATGAAGTCCTGTTTTTATTTATTTATTTGGGGGACAGAGAATCTTCCTGCCTCTTGAGTAAGTATGGCCTGTTAAGTCTGAATTAGCTGTCATCACAGAAGAATTAATGTCGGAGTGCAGACTTTCTAGTGGGGAAGGGAAGAACTAAACGAGACAGATCTTAGCCGAGCCTTGCGTGATAAATGAGAACCAAGTGGGCCATTCATCTCCTGCGAGGAGAGTGGACAGAGGCACCAAGGCAGTTTTGCGGAAGACGTGTCAGCAAATGTGATCATTTTGTAACCTGTCAGGAGGAGAAGGAGCTCGTCCTTTTAGGGGGCCACAAGGGAGTTGGTTGGTCTGATATGACAGTTTCCATTCCACCGTTTAGGTTTGGAGAAGGAGGGGACGGGTGAGGAGGAATCCTACTAAAACTACAACCTGATGTCATCCTTCCAGGAAATAAACTCATCTAGGAACTAGAAAAGGCTGCAGATACCCTGCAAATATTTTTGTGTGTGAAGATACAAAGTAGGGGTGTGGGGTCTCTGTTCCGTGGGGGGCCCGGCTTCATCCCCCCAGCTCCTCCCCATGGAATACCCATGGCCAGTGTTTGGAGACTGGAATAGAGCAGGAGGCCTTTTGCTGCTTGAAATTTGGAGGAGGGCTGGGTGGGGTTTGCCGTGGGGTTTTAAGCTGAACAGATAGCTGGCTAGACTGCCAGCCAGCCTATGTCTCTATTTCCGTGCGGCTCTGTGAGAGCGAGCGTGGGCACGGCTGTTTGACCTAGGTTCCCTTTGAAACTCTCAACAAAGCACTCTGATGTTCGACCTCTTTTCTCCGAATGAGGTAACAAATTATGAAACAACCTCATCAGAAGCTCTCTGCAGGCATCTGGGAGCGTGTGTCTCCACTCTGGTCCCCCTTCTGAGTTGCTGGTTCCCCATCAGCATGCAGCCCAGCCAGAACCCAGGGAGGGTAGAATCCCTGGAGGTGAGGGCCCAGCAACAGATGCACAACAGGCACCTTGAGTACATTGTATATTTCTCATTTCCATCTTTTTTGCTATGGAGCAAATATAACGTTTCCTCGTGGCGTAACGGAGCGTGAGCCGCAGTGACAGATGACGGTTTCACAGCCTAAGCTGCACATTTGACACTTGCTTCTCAATTCCATCCTTTTCTTCCTTAGTCTCTCTTTTACTTTTCCCCAGGTATTTTATGCAGGTAAGTACCTTACTGACATGTGTTTCCTTGGAGTCTTTTACTTTAACAGGAAACACTGCAAAAAAATGAGGCTTGTCTCACCTTTTAAATTAAAAAGAGAAGCTCGCAAGGGGCCCTTGATCGCTTAAAGAGACTACATGGTATTCTGAGCCTAGAGAGCCATTTGATTCGCCTTCGCTTTGCAGTAAGCATTTCTCGGAGGGCAGCGTGACAATCGTGTGGAGTCTTTCGTTTTCTCGTGGATCGTTTGTAGAACCAGAAAGCTGCGTGATCTCTCTTCACACACACACACATGCACACGCACACGCACGCACACGCTCCCCACCCCCACCTGCGAAGCTGCCGTTTGATTAGCCACCCTGGCCTCGGACGGCATTTGTGGGAAGGCCCTCCACTTATCTGTGTGTGTTTTTTCTCCTTTGCTGTCTCCTAGAATCATCCAGAACCGCATCCTGCTCGTCATCCTAGGGATCGTCGTGGTCATCACCATCCTGATGGCGATCACTTTTTCTGTCAGAAGACACTGATGTATCTGCTCTCCCTTGATAAACAGCAACAACAGCTTGTTCTGAGTAATTAAGACAAAATGGTCACATGAATCATTCTGTTGCACTGACAGGCCCCGGGTGACCCTCTCTCTCCCTCACCGCCGTTGGGCTGAAGTGCAAAGAGTGTAAAAATATTTTCTATTCCTGTTTGCATGTGGGTTGGTTTCCTTTTCGAGGTTTGTCTTCACCCAGATTCGTTTTTTAGAGGGGAAGGTGAATGTTTATTTGCCTTTTTGCTAATGTCATCAACTAGCCAAAATAGCCCGGTGACACTCCTCTTAGCCCTTGGGACGTGTCAAGGGCCGTGGTTTGGGAGAGGACATGATGAGTCAGTCACGAGAGCTTCTGTTTGTCACACGCCTCTTGTTGCTGAAAAGCTCTTCTGTGATGTCCGAGGATAAAAAGGCAGCAAAAAGCAGGGGATGGAGTCAGTGACCCAGTCCGGCAAGCCAGCCCTGTTCCTACCCAGGCCTCATGAATATGGTCATCAACCTGCTTGAGTGCTTTCATTGTAAAGGTCGGTATTTAATGTCAGTGGTACAGGAAATTGACTTAGCACCTTCCCTGTTTTTCTATTGCATAATTTTTTTTGAAACCCCAAGAATATTTTTGCTGAGCCTGCCCAATATTCACTGTTCACAACTTTGATTACTGGCTTCAGGAAATATTTCCTTGCCTTCCCCAAATCCCATACTCCCCAGAATCTGCTGGCAAAGTGAGCCCTGGCACGGGATTTAATTGTGACCTCGTCTTCCCTGACCTGTGTAAGCATCTCTGTATCCTTTCGGTTTTAATATCTGCACTGCCAAAAGCAGTCCTCCTACATGCAAAAGGTCTGACAAGGTTCTCTCCACATCCATTCCAGTATGTAAAGAGACCATGAATATTTCAGTAAGAGCAAGAACATGACTCCATCAGTGTGAAATTTCAAATGTGATTATAAATATGGGAGAGTCCTATAGGAGGGTCCACCAGAGATAAACTTCACGGAAAACGTTCCCTAACCTCCTTTAAAAGAATAGAGGATGGTGGATTGTTACAAAAGGAACGGCTTGGGTTTTTTAGCTAACAAATGTTAGCAAGCCTTTCCTGAATTCACTATGTATTCAAACTTCTAATATGCTTTGTGATTTTTTTTTTCTTTTCATTTCTTTCTGTCTGAGGTAACCAGGAATTGCGTTCAAAATGAGCTCATTTGTGATCAGGCTTAAAAGTTGCCCAAGCTGAGGTCGCTTCCCCCCTAGTCACAAAGCAGAATGTGTTTTTCTCAAGACTTCATAGGCACTTACTGGTCCGTACTGTCTTTGGAATATAATTAGAAGCTTTGAATCCTTGAAAAGCAAACCTGTTCTCTTCATCAAAAATGCTAACCACCTGTGCCCATGGATCAAGATCACCTGGATGTAGTGCTTGATATTTTTCCCAACTCAGAAGAAAACCA